>NC_142797.1:22505201-22803818 GCF_049724085.1 Artemia sp. Qi Xiang Cuo | reverse complement strand
AACACATCCTTTAATACGTTGTAATTGGAAAGCCCTGTTGCCTAATGCATTTTGCGCTGCAAGGTAACCCTTTTTCTGGGCCTCGCTAAAGTCGGTAACTGCCATGAGGTCAAGTGGCTCAATATTGGGATAGTTTTCCTCTACAATTCGAAAAATCTCAGCAAAAACGGTCTTGTATGCCATTGCAGATAAGTTAGACATAAGGACTCTAGCCACAACCACGTAAGCCATTGTCACTTCATCATACACTAAAAACTTTAAAAGGTAACGAAAAGGTTGATTCGTATCGGGATACGTAACGTCAGGCTCACAAAAATCGCCTTTGCAAGCAGTTCAATGCTCAAATAAAACATCAGGATGCAAAAACTGTTTCCCTCTTCCAAGAAATATGTTCGTCGGTACTGTCCAGGTGCCTCTTCGATCACTGCATTCACCTTGCATCGGAATGAATATTCGAATGCAAAATTGCTTTGGCCCGAACATCAACAGTCTCCAACACTTGATCGAGGCCGATTGCAAACTGCTCGCTCATTTTAGTTCTATACGGTATTGCCTTTCGAAGTCTTGGCAAAGAAGCTGCAGCCGTGTTTGTCTCGGCAGGGAGTCATGTCGGTCCAACTCCACTCTGAACAGCTCCCAAACTGAGTGTTGGATATTTCAAAATTGTATCTTATATTTCACACCATTCTTGAGGAGTCAGGTGGTTGTCTGGTTGAGCTGAGTGGGATTGTCATCAGTTTGTGGATTCGCCACCCGTTGCAATAAACCATCTTCTATAGTCGTCTTCTTCAGAGGTTTTTATGTATACTATCTTGGCCTTACACTCTTTTTGTGATAAGTGCGAAGAAGGATGTAACAGACAATTATTATTTGAAAAGTAGTTTTGCATCGTGTACTCACATGCTTCTCCTGAGCATTGCTTAACTCCTGCGCAGGGGTTTGTCCTAATTTTTAGGATGACATCAGATTCTTTACCCTTCAGAAATAGCTCAGTCTGTTTGGTGATCACAGGTCCACTACTTTTCAGAGTTAATTGCAAGAACTTTTTCACAAAATTTGAATGTTTAGCAAAGGAGATATTGTCTGCAAATTTTCTTACATCAGGACTATAGAGAACCTTGTCTCGGCTGTTGTCGGTATAGCAAATATATTTTAAATCTTGTACTGGTGCGAGTCTCCATAGATCTTTCTGTTTTAAGAGCTCGAGTACCTTGTCTGATCCTCCTCGTGTTATTTTCTTGTTTTGTTTCTTATGTGTCTCTGCTTCTGTCTTTGGCATCGTTGTTCACGGTAAAGATATTGGATCCGAAATTATTAAGACTGGTAATCACAGTCTTAATAATGTAGTCATAACAGGCACAGTAAAAAAATGCTCAACCAAATGCATTTCCAGGTAACCTAAAACAACACCCTGTCGTAACAAGACAGGCACGTATTTTCCATCTGACAGACATCCATAAACACTTGGCTGAAAGTCTTCAGTTGAAAGTTTTTTTTGCCAAAGACTTATCTGTCTTGCCAAGCAGAAAAGCAGATAGACGCGTTTCTGCTATTTCACGAATACCTCTGCTTTGTAAGATGCTAAACACTCTTTGTATATTTTTTAAGTCCTCTGTTTTGTCGTCGGTACTAAAAGAGGACATTCCCATGCAACCCGATCAGCATTTCCCAATTACAGTCTTGTCATCAGGTACTTCACCAAAATATTTTATTTGGTGTTTGCGCATACAAAATCCTGATATTCCTGCATAGACATATCTCAGGGCCTCCTCAAAGTCAGACACAACGAGATTCTTAGTTTCATCGTCAGAAACAGATTTCTTCCAGAATGTCAAACGCTGTAAATAACGAAGTTTGGATATTAGTATCACAGCACTTGAAGCTTCACCGTCTCTACCAGCACGGCCTTGTTCCTGTACCCAGAGTGACAAGTTTTTTGGGATACCTACCCTTATAACTGTCCGAATATTTTTTAGGTCAATCCCAAGCCCATATGCTGGAGTAGCACACAGAATTCCAATTGTTCCATCTAGCATACTAGAGTGGATCTGTTTTTTGTCCGAGCTTGTGAAATTTCCTGTGAAACAAGAGGCAGGGATGCCTTTCTGACTCAAAAAGCAACTTAACTGCTCTGCATCAGATTTATTGCTAAAATTGATAATAGCAGGACCTTTTCCTTCGGCTGCTATTGTGGCAACGTGGTTTGCTAGGTTTTCCCATGAATTTTTCCATTTTGGATGTTATTATTTTGAAGGTGGAGGGAGATAACTCTGCAAATATATGATAACATTTTGTCTGTTAACAGAGCCTCTACTCTCTACAGGGTTTTGAAGTAGTTCCCTCTGAAGCAACTGCATCTGACGTGGAAGAAGTGTTGCTGTTAATGCGATCATTGGAACTCATTGGAACAGGTTTTACCAGCCGTATTTCAGACATTTTCCCGAAGGCCTTTCTGAAAGATCTCCACTCATCAGAGTGACATTAGTTTTGATATATCCATCCGACATATCAGTACCCATAAATGTTTCTGGGGTGCCTAAAAGTATTATCGGGTTTGTAGCTGATTTTTCCGTGATTTCAATCTCTTGTCTGCAGTACTCATCACCTGAAATATTAGCTCCTACTTCATAAACTACTGCACCTTTACTTTTCAGAAACTGAAACTGGTCCATCCTTATAACAATAGTAGGTACACTAACAAGCGTGATGCTGTTCTCCATGATAGCTGGGACTTTGTAACAAATTGATTTGCCTGAACCTGTACTGGCTACCACTAAAACATCTTTCCCTTTTGTTGTTACATTTATCGCTGCAAGTTGGAAACGCCGCAAAGTTTTTATCCCGAACTGGTCTACAGCAAGGCCTGCTGCCACTACTCTTTTCTCTCTTTCTGGCATAAGTTCGTCAGGTATACTGAACAACTCTTCTGATTCGAGCATCGAATAGGCTGAAGACTGTTTTTGAAGAATTGGTGGAATGGAGGTAGCTTCATTAGCATAATAGACTTTTTTTGAACGTTTTTCAGAATACAAAGAGTTAGGATTACTAGCAATCAAACCTTCTTCAAGTGAGGACTGAAAAAATTTGCTTGGTCCTTCCACAGATTCTACGCATTTCAGGAAGTCCAAATTTGCGGATAAGTTGAAAGGTGACTCAGGGTGAGTTGGACCAGCAACGGAAAGAGCCAAATCATCCCCTTTGATTGGATCAACTTCTGAATCTAGGCTGGTAGAATCATCAGGCAAATGATGAAACTCGATACCAATGTCCATTGACTGGGTTTTCTATTCAAAGGCACTGTCTTGAAGTTCAGCATGGAGGTATAAAACAACAGCTGAAGAGGGACTGGCATTTCCGTCATGTGCCCAACATGAGGATATGATCGTGGCTAAGTCACTATGGACAGAATCTAAAGATGGTCGAAATCCATTTTCTATAGATTGTTCTATTGGACGGCTAAAAGAAGCGTCGGGAAATTCTTCTGCCCAAGGACATGAAAGGGATGGTTTAGCCATCTGGTAGAGCACCATTCCTAACGCATATATATCACTCACTGGAGATGTTATTTTGCAGCAAGTCGTTCGGGACTTGCGTAACTAATGGTCCCTTTTGCAGCACCGATTTGGGAACACGAGGTTGTTGTCAACCGGCTAGCATTGGTTAGTTCATTCCTCCCTTCCCCAAAATCAGTGAGTTTTGGTATAATCAAGTCCGCTTCGTGATTTATTAAGACTTTCTCTGGTTTCAAATCGCCATAATAAATTCCTTTGCCATGTATGTATAAAAATCCATTTTTGATACCCATTGCTATTGTTTTCAAAGTTTCCCCAATACCTATATTCATTTGAATTTCAACTAGAAATTCCTTTAAGGTGTGGATTTTTCTAACTTTCCCATTCTCTAGTGGGCACTCTACAAAACAATACTCTAAAATCAATGCATGCAAAGATTTACAAAAATACTTCATACCTACTATATTTTTATGATTAAGGGTTGAAAGAAGATATGCTTCTTTAAGAAAACTGTTTCTAGTGTTCACATCTTTCTGTCTATAGATTTCTGCAGCATATCCAACGTCATTTATAGAACAAAAGTAAATAACAGCTGCTTCTTCCTTTGCAAAGACAACCCCTCCCTGCTATTTAGGACGTGAACAGTCCTCAAGCTCTCAATATTCTTGTGGCTCAAGAAGTTTCGGTACGAATATATTTTTTCGTTTATAGGCCTAATGTGACCTCATCATCGGTACTTGACGATCACAAACCGCTCTTAAAAGAATTAATTGTAATACAAACAAAGTGCATTTTCACAAAGAGCAACATAAAATAAATTTACTCATATACAGAACAAAAAATAATAACGAAAATGGTCATAATTGCAAGAAACACATTATAACAGTTCTTAGTCAATTATGAGGATGCAATATTGTGGTATATAGAATTTCTTCGCAATAAAAGGAAACTATATTTTTGGCAACAAAAGGTCCAAAAGAGCCATTACATTTCTTATATTATGCTATTTTTAAATGTCATGGTTGCTTTTCTGGCGACACATTGCCCCCCCTAAACACCACATATAGATCCCACAAAAACCCCGGTAACGCAATTTGTGGTCATATATACTGCACAATAATTGATTTTCCCCGAGCACATAAATAGGGAATGGGGGGGGGGTGAATTTCCTCAGGGGCTCATTAACACTAAAATCAAAAGTGCTTGTAAAATGGTTTATATTACTTTGTTGCATACTGTGCCATACCCCCCCCCCTCCACACCCTCTTTTCCGCCCATGCGCCGGACCCAATTTTTTATTTTTCTATTATGTTCCTAATATTAAAATTATCATCTCAAATAAAATACGGGATCAATACAACCCTCCGGAAAGAGTTGTATAGGCTATTCCCTGGGGTTATATAAGGTTTTATGGAGCGACTGGTCGTATATATTTTGGAAAAGTTTAATTTGATTCGATATTGAGAGTTCCAGCTCCTTTTTTAATAGTCAAAAGTTATCAAATGGCAACCAGCCTCCCCAAGCGGCCTTTTCCCCCATCGTATCTGGTCAGATTTTAGACATAACCATTTTTTTTTAATTTTTCAAAATCCAAAATAACATTTCTTCTGGTGTTTTGCCCCCCCCCCATCCCCAAGGCAATATATATAATTTACACAATCTAGGTAATGGTGGTTAGATAAGTTGTTTACTTTGATTTACTCATTTACTGGTTGGCTTTGTTTTAGGACGCAAGAGCTGTAAGTTATGCAAGTTACTTATTGTTACTTTGTTTACTTTGATACTTTCTTTGTTTTAATACTTTGTTACTTTAATATCGTAACGATGACACTAGTTTTGATGCTTTGATGAAGCTTTATTGTTGAGAAAAAAGATTTTTAAATGGGAATGATAGAAAACTTGAAACTTTGGATATTAAAACGAAGAGGAATCAATAAAAAAAGTTTCCACAAAAATTTTTTTAAAAATAAAGGCAATATTCAACTTAAGAACAGCAAAAATATATTCCTAGAACAAATCAAACTCAAAACGACCAAAAGAATAACTATTGGAGAACAAATAAAACAAAAAAATAAAAGAAATAAAATATATACTCATAGGAAATAAACATACAACAGGCAATATTGTAAATTAATGAATTAACCTTAACACAAGTCAAACTTAAATTAGAGATGCAAATCAAGCTGAAAACCAGAACCATCACTACAAACAAGAGTCAGACTACTATCCCCTTCCCTGCAATTGAAAGTCTAAGGCCATGACACAGACACTTGTAACCTAACTAAATATTTTTTTGGCCAGAAAATCCCAGGGTACTATTTAAAAAAAGAAGAAAATATGGAGTCATTTTCAAGGAAAAAAAAATACATAAATGCATACATGAATTATACACATTTACTAGTTTAAAGATCTGTGAAGGATAAACACGAAACAGGAAATGAATTCATGTCAGAATTTCTTAGTTCAACTGAAATTAATGATTTGCAACCCCCTGACTTGGAAAAAAAAAGAATATAACAGTGATTATGCAAATATGTAATATAGATGAGTTGTAGGACATTGGCATTGGAACATTCATCGTCGTTACAGAATTAGGTAACAATGCAATTAATAGAAAAATATAAAAGTTAGGGAGCATCTGGGGAAAAAAAATTTTGTTATCTTTGACGTCAAGTAGAATATTGCATGTTTAATAATGAATCCAAACAGCTATGGAAAAAGGCATAGAGAAATGGCCGAGGTAATTAAGCATGAGAACGAAACAAAACGAGAATGTGGCTAGGAGACATGTGATAATAAGTATCACAACGAGTCCCAAATGAAAATAATTTATGGGTAGAATATATGCGATAGTAATAATCACGTCGATTAATAAACGAAATCTGCAGTTAGAAGAGAAGTCCTATCAATCGGATGATTCTTTGATGCATTAATAAGAAGAAGACACTGAACTCACGCTATAATTTCCTAATTCAGTTGAAATTGCTGATTTGCTACCTCATTACTTAAAACTACAGATTGAACTAACTGATGCTAATGAACCAAATTCAAGAAGGACACAGAGGATATCGTCTGCCGTTTCTTTGATTATAAATAGATACTTTAAAAATATATATTTTTCTTTGTGTGTTTATTTACACAAGTTTTTTAATTTATTTTAGTTTAGTTTTATTTATGATGACGGTCACTATATATGTGACCAAAATATCTAGTATTGTTGTTAATTTATATAACTATCGTCATCATCACTGTCTATTAAAAGGATTTTATACCTATTTGAACTTTTATTTATCGTCATGGAAAGGCAGTGTGGTCTCCAAAATTATCTACGTCATATTTAAAGAGTAACTCCATGATTATGGAATTGCGTAATTAGAGAATCAAATAAATCTAAACCTGCCACGTGTTGGGGCCCAGTTTCTTCTGGGCCCCACCACAATGTTAAGCGATTTCAGGTCCTAGAGGTCGCAGAGAGACGGCGGTAATTGCATTTTGTAGCCCAAGCTCAAACTAAGAAACTTGCAAAATTTCATCCTCCTCCGACTTTATCTTCATGGGGTAAACTGGGCCGGAAGTTTGGACCCTCCCACCACAGCCCCCTTTAACGTTGTCCGATTGGGCTGAAATTTAGAGGTTAAGATTTCCTAGGGCCCGGGAGCTTATCCTCGAAATTTCAGCTCAATCTGATCACTTCTTTCCTGTTTTCAAAAAACCAAATATAGCCACTTAAAATTCATCTCTCTTTTTTTTTGTTATCCACGTCTACTGGCCACAGTTGGCAACGGATCCGGTTGAATGAGGACTCATTCGAAGCAGAATTCGACCTGTTAGGGCCTTTTGATATTTTCAGACCGAAAAAATTATCCCCCGAATTTACATTTACGAAAAACCTCGTTTTCCTATATTAGCCCATGTTAATTTTTCCCTCCACAACCCCCCTTTAACGTTGTCTGATCGGGCTGAAATTTAGAGGATAAGCTTTCCTGGGGCCTGGGAGCTTATCGTCGAAATTTCAGCTCAATCTGATCACTCCTTCCCTGTTTTCCAAAAACCACATATCAAGATTTTTGGGAATTTGCTTGCGTCGAAAATACCTTCTATTTGCTAAACAACAATTACTATTGTGTTTGTATAGTCCAGCGGCTGAGACTTCAGACTTTCAGGCGGAAAACTCGGGTTCGATTCACCATCAGAGCAACTTTTTTATATACTTTGAAAAGAAACTCAGTTTCTTTTTTAAATTATTTGAAAAAAATTACGTTTTCTAAAGAGTTAAAGAGGCTGAGTTACAAGGTCGACCCTTAAAACGTACAGGGAGTAGGAGGCACAGGGGGGGGGCTGTTAAAGAGGCTGAGTCACAAGTTCGAACCTTAAAACGTACAGGGATTAGGAGGCACCCTGTACGACGTGATTTGAGTATTCAGGAATTAAAAGCCTTAACACAAGAATGTTCAAGAGCGGGGGGTTTGGGGGGCGGAAGCCCCCAACTTTGACTCCTGACACGATCAGCTAACAGTTAGTCAAGCAATAATAAGTAATAAACTGTACAAAAACGTGCAGAAATTATTTGAAAAAAACTACGTTTTCTAAAGAGTTAAAGAGGCTGAGTTACAAGGTCGAACCTTAAAACGTACAGGGATTAGGAGGCACAGTTGGGGGGCTGCCGCCCCCAAACCCCGCTTTCGCAGCCTTTAAATATAAAAAAAAATTTCTTTAAACTGAAAGTAAGGAGCGACATTAAAACTTAAAAAGAACAGAAATTATTCCGTATATGAAAGAGGCTGTGCCCTCCTCAACGCCTCGCTCTTTACGCTAAAGTTTGACTTTCTCACAACTCTTTTTTTAAACAATAAAAACTTTAGCGTAAAGAGCGAGGCGTTGAGGAGGGCACAGCCTCTTTCATATACGGAATAATTTCTGTTCTTTTTAAGTTTTAATGTCGCTCCTTACTTTCAGTTTAAAGAAATTTTTTTTATATTTAAAGGCTGCGAAAGCGGGGTTTGGGGGCGGCAGCCCCCAACTGTGCCTCCTAATCCCTGTACGTTTTAAGGTTCGACCTTGTAACTCAGCCTCTTTAACTCTTTAGAAAACGTAGTTTTTTTCAAATAATATATATATAAGGCAAAACTAAATTCCATCAAGTCAAAAACGTAAAAATACCTTTAGTACTGTTCTAATATATGTGAAACACGCGAAAAATGAAGTTTGGTTAATGCTAACGAAATAAAACAAAATATGATGAGAATATAATAATTTATGTACAAAATTAGGGTTTATATTTCAACTATAAGGGGGGGGGGGGGGGTAAACAATAGCATGTATTAAAAACATAGCCAAACATAAATGAGTTATATTTATACCCCCAAAAACCCCAAAACAAAATTATAAAAACTTTAAACGCAGTGATAAATTTTCTGTTTGCAATCCTCAACATGGGAAATCTCCATTGAAAATCCTGTTTGACTAGTTTCTTTAGCGTCTTCACTGTACAATGTATCTCGTGCTTTACAGAAGTTACAAATTTACAACAGTACCACACCTTTTACCAATAAAGTAAGACATCATGACGGGATTCAACATAAAGAAATATATTATTAGGAGCAAACCCAAGACCATGATGAGGTGGAGTGTATTATCACAAAACCAATCATGACATATGGAAAAAGAACTAAATGTAGAATGGGCTGGTACTACATTTACTTGTTCAGAATGTTTCCTTAGGAGAGGCCAACCAAAAATACTCACCAACAGTATTATCAACTTACCTGCAAGATTCCTCCTCTGTTTAATTTAGGTCTGTTGACACCAGAAGTAGCAAGTTCTCTTATTTTCTTAGTAAATGGCTTAAAATACTTTTTCTTTATTACAATTCAATTCATCGTAGCCCTCTTCTTTGTGTATTTATGATTAAATCTGTGAAGTGACACCCTGGGAATTCCATATCTTTGTAAACATTAAATGCACCCCATCAAATTAGGAAAAGTAACTAACTCATGCAAAGAAAGCATAGAATATATTTCCTCTTGTTGGTGTGTAAAAACCGCCCTTCTGAAGTGAACATTTGTGAAGAAAAGATTCATGGTTGGGTATTTGAAATTTCTCTTAAGTGAAGGTGAAGTCACTAACTAGGCCGCTATTATTGCATCTGTCATAGACCCATGATTGTCTGGATATATTTATCCAACTAGGAGGATAAGTAAATTCCATTACACAGTTTTGGGATAATATCCAACTAGCCAGATAAATTGTTTCTCTTAGGCACAGCAAGAATATCTAACTAGGTGGATAATAATGTAGCTTAGTGTTTCTGATGTATATCCAACTAGGCAGATAAGAAGACTAAGCAGTTTAGGGTTAATATCCAACTAGCCACATAAATGGTTTCTCTTTGGCACAGCAAGAACATCTAACTAGGTGGATAATAGCCTACCAAGTCTTAACACTCCTGATAGGCTAGGCCTATATATCCAACTAGGAGGATAAGTAAATTCTATTAGGCTATGCAGTTTTGGGATAATATCCAACTGGCCAGATAAATTGTTACTCTTAGCCAGAGATAATATCTACCTAGTTGGATAATAATGTTCCTTAGCATTTCTGATAAATATCCAACTAGCCAGATAATTCATTTCTCTTAGGCACAGCATGAACATCTAACTAGGTGGATAATACCAAGTCTTAACACTCCTGATATATATCCAACTAGGAGGATAGGGTAAGACACCCAGTAGTCGGACGCTTTAATCACTTTGGAAACTTTTTGACATTTAAACTACTCTAATTACTGTATTATACCACCTAGAAACTTATTTTTTTTACAGTTAAAATTCTGTATCTTTTGTGAACAAGTAGATTACTAATTCAAATAGTTAAGCCTAGTACAGCGCTGCCTATTTTTGAATTACTAACAAGTGACAATTCCGCCTAAAGTCGGACATACAAACGGCTCATTGTAAATAGTTATGACGCAATATTGCCTATTCCCGACCAGCAGTCTCCCTATTCACGGCCACCAGCAAAAAAACTAGTTTTCCCGGTCTTGTTTTCTATACGCTGTAATCTCGGCCAAGCTAATTTCGAAATAGCTTCAGTTTGTAAATCACCATTTCGCAAATGAAAAATTAATTTTTAAAGGTTTATTACAAATTTGTATACAAAATTTGATTTTTAGAGAAGATAATAATTCAGATTGTAATTATTGATAAAAGTGATTATCCTTGTTATTCAATGTGAGAATGTGCCGATCAGGGATTTTTTTTGGGGTGGGGGGGGACGAAAGAGGTCGATATAATAAAAAAAAATTAAGGGGCGCAAAATAGGTTGGTCTGATAAATTTGCATTAGGAGTAAGTTTAATTCACGCAAACTTGAGTTAATTAAGTAAATTATGCTCTTTAATGTTCTTTTTTATGCTCTTTAAGAATATAGCAATTATTTTTGTTGGAAATGAATTTTAGCCCCCACCCCTATATATACCAATTCAGGGTATATATTTGCACATTAGGGGGTGGGGGTAATTTTATTTCTGTGTAAATGAGAGGTAAGTTTCAACTTCCCCCCACCCCCTAATGTGCAAATATATACCCAGAATTGGTATATATAGGGTGGGAGCTAAAATTCATTTCCAACAAAAATGGGTAAATATATACCAAATCATATTATTAAGTTAGGAATAAAGTGAATACACCATTCGATGCCTTTTTTTATGCTGATTACAAATATAATAATCATTTCTATCGGAAATGAATTTCAGCCCCCCTATATATACCAATTCAGGGTATACATTTCTACATAAGGGGGGGGGGGTGGCCAAATTGTGTTTCTTATGTAAATCGGAGGTAAGTTTAAACGTAAGTTTAAGATAAATATTCAGATGGAAATTATTGAGAAAAGTGATTTTCCTTGTTATTCAATGGAGACAGGTGCGGATCAAGGATTTTTTTTTTGGGGGGGGGGCGGGGCGAAACGGTGGAACCAATAAAAAATTTAGGGGGGCGCAAAATAGGTTGATCCCATAAACTTGCATCAGGAGTAAGTTTAATTAACGCAAACTTGAGTAAATTAAATAAATTACACTACTTTAGGCTACACTAGGGGGCGTGCGCCCCTTCGCCCCCTCCCCGCTGGATCTGCCACTGAATGAGGGGAACTGGTATTCCCCTGTACAATGTTTTCAACTATGCAAGATTCCAATGGTGCACTTTTCATATTGATCTGACACTATTTTTGATGTGTTTTAGTCTTTTTTTAGAAATCACCATAAACTTCTTTTTGGAATAAACTTTTACTTTTAAAACAAACCAAAATAATAGTTACCATTCCTGAATCAATTTCCCATGACAATTTTTTCTTAATAGTAATTTTTTTTCAAAATGTTTTTAACTTTTGGTTACTATGGGTTGTTGTTTATTCTTTACTAGGTTACACCTACCTCTGCAACCATGGCAGTAGTGGATCCAGAGGGGGGGAGGGGGTTCATCCCCTAGTCAGTACCTCACTCGTTAAGCCAAAGATTTTTTAGTACTTTTATAAGAGCTATTTATTCTAAATAACGGCCTTTGTGATTAAGGGGTCATTTTTAAAGAACTGGAACAAAATTCGAACTTTAGCTTAAAGAGTGAGGTATTGACTAGTAGGCGAGCCCCCTAATATATATATTAAAAATATATGAATGTAGAAGTTTGTTAAGTAAGTTAATTCGTAAGTTATGTATCTTTATTACTAATAAAAACGTTTGTAAATAAAATTAAATAAGTTTCGAGAAAGCCATTTAACCAAATAAAAGTAAAATTAATATGGAAATTTTTTTTTAATTATTCATGTATGGTGACCCAAGATCAAAACCTGCATCAATTCAAAAACGTTAAAAAATTAAATAAAAAAACAAGTTTTTTTAACTGAAAGTAAGGAACAACATTAAAACTTAAACAGAAATTAGTCCGTATATGAAAGGGGCTATCCCCTCATCAACACCTCATTCTTTACACTAATGTTTGACTTTCTCACAACTTTTATTTTTGTTAAACAATAAAAAAAATTCGGTACACATCCTCATCGTTAGATTCTACACCCAAAATATGATTTCGTTGCTTTGTTTTTTTTGCTTTGGCATTATTCTATACAAATACTGGAATTTCTAACGTGAAAAGGCTCCGTGTGTTGTTTTTTCGCTTTCAATCTTGCATATACGTGACCGAAATATAGTCACTTATATAAAAGAATACTCCATAATCCTTCGTCCTGATGTCTTAATTTAGCTTAAATTCATTTTTGTTATGGGAATTCAATCAAAATTAAGTGCACATGCCCCATCAATATTGGTCAAACATGTCACTTCAATACCTGACAAGTCTCACATCAATTTTTCTAAATGGCAAAAATAAAGAAAAAAAAGGAATCGATATGTGACTTCTCAAACGAAAACAGCTGTCAAAAGCAATTAAGAAATCCTTTCTGGTTTCAAATGATTTGCATAACCCACTTTCCGAATTTTGTACCGCAACAAATGGCCATCTTTGAAAGTATTAGCCTATTAAAGATTTTGAGGATTCTATGGAGAGGGGCATAGTCTTGTAAACTTGTAGAAACATTGGTACTGGTGCATTATGTGGGCACTGCTAAAGAAATCAAGTTTGGTTCATGCTAATGAAATGAAATAAAATAGGATGAATATGCAACAATTTGTTAACAAATTTGGGCTATATATTTCGGCTCAACGGAATTGTTGTTGTCATTTTAATGACAAAAGATATCATTTTAATAGCTGGGAACTTGATTTTAATAACCGAGTAATGGAAAATTTTCTGCGGGAGCAAATTTGTACGAGGCGGCTGATTATTTGTGTTGAAACTTCCATAACAGATGTAATGTATGTTACTTTCTGGGGGGAGGTGGGTAAAACAAAAAAAAACTAAAACTATTTTTTTTAAAACAATTTTGAAGTTTTTTCTGCAATATAAGCACTAAGTGTTTTCAGCTATGGGTTCAAATCCCGGGCTGTGGCTCTGGATCTAAAACCTATTTTGTAAAAGGCTTGATTTACTACGCAGATGCAAGCCCTACTTGAGCCTGAAAACGAAGCTAAAACCAATTTTGGCTCCCAAATTTTCGCAACGAAATTCCATTTTGTTTTTTCCCGAAAAATCCCCGAATTTTGAAGACTTGTCCCCGAAAACTCCCCGAATTTTTAAGACTTGTCCCCGAATTTGAATTTTCGAGAGTGGAAGCCCTGTATAGTATACCTGCATGATGTGTAAACACCAAAATTTGTTTACCTACATTTTTGTTACATTTTTACAAGTCAGACAAACATTTCGTTTTTGGGTGGGGGGGGTGTTCAACTCCCCCCCCCTCCCCTGGGTACAGCCTTGTCCAAGGAAAAAAAATTTACTATTGTACAAGGAAACCAGTAACGAAAAACCTGTCAAATAGGCTATTTGCAAGAGACCGCTATAGATAAAACATTTCAAAGCTGTGGTTTATCATGGAGTTACAATATTTAAACGATTGTGTTTTGGTGTTTAAGTGGGGGGGAGGTACCTCGGTTAGGTTATGTATTTAACCTAAGTTTTTATTGTTTTAAAAATTAAGTTGTGTAACAGATTAAAACTTTAGCGTAAAGAGCAAGGCATTGAGGAGGAGACAGCCCCTTTCATATACAGAATAATTTCTGTTCGTTTTAATGTTGGTCCTTACTTTCAGTTAAATTTTTTTATTTAATTTCTGAACGTTTTTGAATTAATGCAACTTAGATTTTGGCTCACCGTACATGAATAATTAAAACGAAATTTGCACATTAATTTTACTTTTTTGGCTAAATGGTTTTCTCGAAATTTTGTTCTGATATAACTTACGAATTAACTTACGTAACGAACTTCTATATTCGTATGTTTTATTACGTATATTAGGGAGTTTGCCCCCTAGTCTATACCTTGCTCTTTACGCTACAATTCGTGTTTTGTTCAAATCACTAACCCCTGAGTCACAAAAGCCGGTTAATAAGAATATATAGCTCTTTTAAAACTACTAAAAAAAGACTCTAGTGAAAAGGGCGAGGTATTGACTAGGGGGCGACCCCCCTCATATACGTAATAATTTATGTTTGTTTTAAGTTTTAATGTTGCTCCTTACTTTCAGTTTAAAAAACTATTTTTTTATTTAATTTCTGATCGTATTTTAAATAATCCGGCGCTCCCTTAATAGAAATGTCCCTTCCCCCAAGGAAACATCCTCCATGGAAGAATCCTCCCCCGTAACCCTTTCCTCCCCCCCCCCCATAAGAAAAGAATCCCTCCTGAAAGCACAAAAATTCAGCTTAAAACTTCCATAATGCATACTCTACTGTGACATCTTCGCCGGAAATAAATTTTTCAAACCTCTCTCTTACATAAAGCTTTTATATGTTCCTAATTTGAAAAAATTCTATTCTGTCTTCAAACTTCAAATAGAGTATCATCACACTTTCTTTTATCAGAATATGAAAATGATCAAAACATCAATGATAACCCTCCCTAAATAGAAACCCGGGGAAATCACCTCGAAAACTTCGAAAATGCCTAGGTAAAAACGTCCAGTATAGAGACTATTGAGGTACATGTGTCTTAAAACCGGACCGTTGCGGGTCAAGGATTTTGTTTTTTTTTTTGGGGGGGGGGAACAAGTTTGTTCAAATAAAAAAATAATGGGGTGAAAAATATGTTTATCCCACAAAAATTAGTAAGGATTAAGTTTAATTAAAGCAAAATTTAGTAAATTAAGTAAATTACACTACTTTAGGCTAAACTAGGGGGGCGTGCGCCCCTTCGCCCCCTCCCCGCTGGATCTGCCGCTGAATGAGGGGAACTGGTATTCCCCCTGTACAATGTTTTCAACTATGCAAGATTCCAATGGTACACTTTTCATATTGATCTGACACTATTTTTGATGTGTTTTAGGCTTTTTTTTAGAAATCACCACCAACTTCTTTTTGGAATAAACTTTTACTTTTAAAACGAACCAAAATAATAGTTACCATTCCTGAATCAATGTCCAATGGCAACTTTTTCTTAATAGTAATTTTTTTTCAAAATGTTATCCTTTGAAACGAGGCGGGATTTCTTAATTGCTTTTGACAGCTGTTTTTGTTTGAGAAGCCGCATATTGATTCCTTTTTTTCTTTTTTTTTGCCGTGTGTCAAAAATGGAAGGTTGTATCAAAAAGAAATCAAGTTTGGTTCATGCTAATGAAATAAAATAAAATAGGATGAATATGCAATAATTTGTAAACAAATTTGGGCTATTTATTTCGGCTCAACGGAATTGTTGTTGTCATTTTAATGACAAAAAATATCATTGTAATAGCGGGGAACTTGATTTTAATAACCGAGTAATGGAAAATTTTCTGCGGGAGCAACTTTGTACTAGGGGGCAGGTTATTTGTGGGGAAACTGCCATAAGCGATGGAATTTCTGGGGAGAGGTGGGTTAAACAAAAAAAAACATAATTGGGTACTTATGCATTATGCGGGCACCGCATAATTTACAAGTCTGACCATTAATTTTTGTTTTTTTGGGTGTTAGGGGTCAAACCCCTAACCCCCCTCCGGGGGGCTGCAGTGGTCCAGGGCCCAAATTTGCGATTGTACAAGGAAACCAGTCACGAAACCTGTCAAATAGGCTATTTGCAAGAGATTGCTATAGATACATGACTGCAAAGCCGGGGTTTCTCAATGAGTGTCAACATTTACACGATTGATTTTTGTGGTTTAAAGGGGGACAAGGCACCTAGGTTAGGTTTGGTTACGTATTTAATATATGGTCTGATTCCCCCCCCCCGAATGTGCAAATATATAGCCCAAATTTTTTCTAAATTATTATAACTTCATCCCATTTTATTTTACATATGTCATCTATACTTTGGGCGGGGGGCTTGCACACGAGATTTTTCAGGGGGGGCTTTAAACCTGCTGCGATGGGTGAGAGTCGCCATGTATTATGATCAACTCAAAATCACCAAGTCTAGGCTATTTACAAAAGATTTGTTTGGTATAAATGCAAAAGACTAGGCTATAGCCTAATAGGCTAAACACAATATTTTATAGGTGTCCAAAATTTCAAAATCAAGATCAATATAGTTGTTTAATCTGTGACTATCAATTTTGAACTGAGTGAGTTCAAAATTGCTATGCCACACTTATCCAGAAAAAACCGTTGACTTAATTATAAATTCATATTACGGGAAGGAGTTCTGGGCAAGTGAAACAATTCAATCATTTCAGTGTTTGAAGTTTTCGAATGAAAACTGACAGTTGACCAAATTTTAAAACCATCGGTGAAACAAGCCATTTTAGTCAGTTAGCAACAGTAAACATTTCTTATGGCCTAATTTCATCATGAATAAAATAGTAATAAATTAAGGGGAAAAGTTGAGGTTCGCCTATAATAGGCGAATAGGGGGGGGAATTACTGATTACTGATACATCTGTATCAGTAATCTGTATGTTATTGTAAGTTACCAATTGTTAAAATTTAAGGTTTTTTCAAACAGTTTGTGGCAACGAACTGTAAGGAAGGAGCGACCCTGCTCAATAGTAACCGAAATTCTAAAAACCAGAATTTTGATACCCATAGATACATCAATAGAATCAGATTTTTATGCTGAATTCAAATATATAACTTTCATCAAGTTTAGTCCCACCCATCAAAAATTACGTGCCTGAGAAAATTTGTCTTATATTCGAAAAAGGGAAAAACTTCCCCAAAAAGTCATAGAACTGTAATGAAAATCACACCATCGGATTCAACGTATCAGAATTACCTGTTGCGGAAGTTTCAAGCTCATATCTGCAAAAATGTGGAATTTTGTATTTTTTGTCAAACGGTTCGAGTTGACAAAGTGTAAGCAAGGAGCGAACCGGCTCAATGGTAACTGAAACCCTAGAAAACGAGTTTTTGATACCAATTGATATATCAAAGAAATCATATTTCAATGTTGAATTTAAATATATAATTTTCATCAAGTTTAGTGCTACCCATCAAAAGTTAAGCGCATGAGAAAATTTGGCTGATTTTCGAAAAAAGGGGTACAGAGACTCTAAAAGTTATGGGACCCTAATGAAAATCACACCATCATATTCAGCGTATCAGAGAACCCTACTGTAGAGTTTTGAAGCTCCTATCCACAAAAATGTGGAATTTTACATTTTTTGCCAGAAAAAAGATCACGGATGCGTGTTTATTTGTTTTTTTTTCCTCAGGGGTGATCGTATCGACCCAGTGGCCCTAGAATATCGTGGGAGGGCTCATTGGAACTGAAATTAAAAGTTCTAGTGCTCTTTTTAAGTGACCAAAAAAATGGAGGGCAACTAGGCCCCCTCCCACGCTTATTTTTTTCCCAAAGTCACCCGATCAAAATTTTGAGATAGCCATTTTGTTCAGCATGGTCGAAAATATGATAAATATGTCTTTTAGGGTGACTTAATCCTCCGAAGTTCCCAGAGGGTGGGCTAAAAGTTATTAACTTTACCAAATTTTAAAATATTGTTTGGTTTTTTGGTATTTATAAAGAAGTTTTCCGGTGTTTTTTTTTGGGTTAGGGGTTGGTATGGGGGGGTCGGTGGTTATGTTGGAGGATCTGTTCATGAAGGAAGTTTTCATGGGGGAAGGGAAATTGCCATGCAGGGGGCGCCGGACTTGCCAGCATTATTTATTGGTTATTGGGAAGTATACAACCATTTTCAGGAAGGATTTTTTCTGGAGGGGGGGGGGCTAGAGGAGGGGGTTACCCCCGCCCGAAATGTTTGCCTGACTCATAAAAACGTAGCTAAAATGGATATAAACAAATTTTGTATGTGTTTTTTTTATTTTTATGTTGTATAAAACCGGCCCCCAATTTTTTTCCAGTAAAAACACCTCCGAAAAATGGGGTGGGGGTAAAGCAAGGCCGTATCTAGGGGGGGGGGTTACCCGGTTTGAACCCCCCCCCCCCCCGAAATTTTTGACCGACTCAAAAATAAGTCGGAAATTAGTAAAACCTAGGTAAAAATCAGTAAAATTAGTCGAAAACTGAGTCGAAAATTAGTGACCCCCCCCCCCCAAAAAAAAGTCAAAAATTAGTAAAACCCCCCCCTGAAAAAAATCCTGGATACGGCCCTGGGGTAAAGCATAGCATATATTATTACATAACCTAACCTAATCTAACATAGGTATCTTCCCCCCTAAACTCCAAAAAACACCCTTGCCAGCGACAATATGTTATCCGTTTCATTGTGTGAAATGAGCTTTAAAAACTTTTGACATAAAATAAACTTTTCCGATAATTGATGCAATTACATTAACTATTAAATCATTAGCTGTCAAAAATATAATTTAATATAGCATAAATGAGCATCCAGAATAATGCTTCGAGGGGACCTAAGTCGTTTAGGTATATTTAAAAAAAGTTTAAATATAGTATAGGCCTATGCAATGAAAAACACCCCAAAGCCAACATTCTATTAACCTATAGCGGTGGCTTAAATTAACCCGTCAAAACAGGTTTTTGATGACCTAGCCTAAGTTTTTCAAATAAAAGTAAAGAACTCCATTAAACCAAAAATAAGCAGGAATAAAATCGAATAGGCATAGCCTAAAATAACAAGCACACATGAAACCAAATCGGGCAAATCTGATGCCCGATTTGCCCACCATTTTCTTTATTTTTTTATAGCGGAAAAACGGAACCAAGAATACAAAACCAATTCAGCCAAGTGATTTTCAGCCGATGAATAATCTTCAGCTGAAGATCATCTTTGTTGTTTTGTCTTTTTTTTCTTTTTTTTTGTCGAAAAAATTACGATAAAGAATGAGCAATACGATGTTTTCTATATTTGCAGAATCTGGAATGATTGTATTTAGTTATATATATAATTTAAGAGACCACACTTCCTTTCCATGACTATAAAATAAAATTTCAAAATAGTGATAAAATCCTTTTTAATAGACAGTGTATAATAAATTTCACAAAAAATACCAGATATTTCGGTCACATATAGGCTACAGTGACCGTCATCAGTAGTAAAACTACTCATCAGGGGACCTAAGTCGTTTAGGGAAGGGAATTCAGCTAGGCCTAATGCAAAAAAAAAACAAAAATAATATCGGGCTGGACTTTTATAGTCGGTACTGGCAGTGCTGACCTTTAAGCCAAGAATTGCAAGGGAGGAGTTGGGTGCCAGCCATTTATGAAATATACACTTGTAATTTAAGACTCTATAATGAAGTAGGCCTATTACCCCTAAACTTGTAGTTAACAGCCTTAGAAAATATTAAACCAATATAATAAACCAAATATTAAACCTCCCATACCACACCCTTTCAACGTGCCTATTCCGCCTCAGATGTGTCCATACAAAAACGAAATCTACCCCTTTCCAATGGAAAATAATCCTCTCCCTCAATTTTGGTACTTGTGGAGTGAATGAACTCATACGCCGCCTTATTTTCAGTTGCAGAAAACATGATAAATAGAGAGAAGTATTAAGAAATTGTTGTGATAATTAATTTTAATTATTCACAATTTGCGCTATCCTGGGTCATCACACTTCACCGCCTAGGGCTTGAGAACTAAGCACTTTCACACCACTGATGTGCTTCACTCCTTCTAAAATTTTCTTTCTAAAATCAAGTTTAGTGCTACCCATCAAAAGTTAAGCGCCTGAGAAAATTTGGCTGATTTTCAAAAAAAGGGGGAAAGACCCCCTAAAAGTTATAGAACCTTAATGAAAATCACACCATCATATTCAGCGTATCAGAGAACCCTACTGTAGAGTTTTCAAGCTCCTATCCACAAAAATGTGGAATTTTACATTTTTTGCCAGAAAAAAGATCACGGATGCGTGTTTATTTATTTTTTTTTTTCCTCAGGGGTGATCGTATCGACCCAGTGGTCCTAGAATATCGTGGGAGGGCTCATTGGAACTGAAATTAAAAGTTCTAGTGCCCTTTTTAAGTGACCAAAAAAATGGAGGGCAACTAGGCCCCCTCCCACGCTTATTTTTTTCCTAAAAAAAAATAATTTTCCTATTTTCCTATCCTATTAAAAATTTTCCTATTTTTTTCCTCCCACGCTTTATTTTTTTTGCATTTAATTTGGTATTACTTCTGCACAATGGCTGAGTTCAATGACTGGCTCTTGTTTTCGTTCTGAGAAGGACATACAATTAGTCTGTAAACAAGTTGAAGTACGCCATCTTGATGATAGTATTAGGACTGGTGTAAGACTATGAAATGCCTTTTCGATTCGTTTAGTGTTGTTAGGCTGCATGCTCACTTTTGATTCTTAAATCAATAATCCTGTTTTTTATGCTTGACTTTTGTGTTTTCAGTAAAGTGCTAGTTTTTTATAATCCTAAAAGCATAGAGAAACACAATTAGTTGGTTTATTTGTGCTAGTTTTATTGATATATGTTAGATAGGCTGTAAAAGTAATAATTTCTGTTCGTTTTAAGTTTCAACTTTGCTCTTTACTTCTTTCAGAAAAACTTTGTTTTTTTAAACAAATTTTCTTAAGAATACACTTTACTTGACGTTCAAGTAGCACATCAAGAATATGATATGCTTAGACTTCGCTAGGGGGCACACGCCCCCCGCACTACCCCCTAGATCCAGCCTCCGGAGCTGGGGTCTGTGCGCTGATGGGTTGCGTAACAGAGAGTGACACATCTAGGAGGAAAGCCCCCCGCCCAAAGTATATAGAACGAATGTAAAATAAAATAGGATGAATTTATAATAATTTAGAAAAAAATTTGGGCTATATATTTTCACATTAGGGGGGAGGGAATCATACCATATATTAAATACGTAACCAAACCTAACCTAGGTACCTTTTCCCCCCTTAAACCACAAAAATCAATTTTGTAAATATTGACACTCATTGAGAAACCACGGCTTTGCAGTCGTTTATCTATAGCAATCTCTTGCAAATAGCCTATTTGACAGGTTTCGTGACTGGTTTCCTTGTACAATAGCAATTTTGTTCCCTTGGCCACGGTTGTACCCCGGGGGGGGTTTGGGGTTTGACCCCCCCCCCCCAAAAAAAAATGGTCAGACTTGTAAATTATGCGGTGCCCGCATAATGCGTAAGTACCCAATTACATTTTTTTTGTTTAACCCACCTCCCCCCAGAAAAAAACAGAAATTCCATCCCTTATGGAAGTTTCCCCACAAATACCCGGTCCCCTAGTACAAATTTGCTCCCACAGAAAATTTTCCATTACTCGGTTATTAAAATCAAGTTCCCCGCTATTAAAATGATATTTTTTGTCATTAAAATGACAACAACAATTCCGTTGAGCCGAAATATATAGCCCAAATTTGTTTACAAATTATTGCATATTCATCCTATTTTATTTCATTAGCATGAACCAAACTTGATTTCTTTTTGATACAACCTTCCATTTTTGATACACGGCAAAAATAAAGAAAAAAAGGAATCAATATGCGACTTCTCAAACAAAAACAGGTGTCAAAAGCAATTAAGAAATCCCGCCTCGTTTCAAAGGATAAAATTTTGAAAAAAAATTACTATTAAGAAAAAGTTGCCATGGGACATTGATTCAGGAATGGTAATTATTATTTTGGTTCGTTTTAAAAGTAAAAGTTTATTCCAAAAAAAGTTTATGGTGATTTCTAAAAAAAGCCTAAAACACATCAAAAATAGTGTCAGATCAATATGAAAAGTGTACCATTGGAATCTTGCATAGTTGAAAACATTGTACAGGGGAATACCAGTTCCCCTCATTCAGTGGCAGATCCAGCGGGGAGGGGGGCGAAGGGGCGCACGCCCCCCTAGTGTAGCCTAAAGTAGTTTAATTTACTGATTTAACTCAAGTTTGCGTTAATTAAACTTACGACTTACGCAAGTTTATCGTATCAACCGATTTTGCGCGCCCTTAATTTGTTTTTTGTGCCAACTTTGTCGGCGCCCCCACCCCCAAAAAAAACAAAATCCTTGATCCGCACCTGTCCTCATTGAATAACAAGGAAAATCACTTTTCTCAATAACTTCAATCTGAATATTTATCTTAAACTTGTACTTAAACTTACATCCGATTTACATCAGAGGCAAACTTTGCCCCCCCCCCCTATGTAGGAATGTATACCCTGAATTGGCAGATATAGGGGGGGGCGGAAATTCATTTACAATAGAAATGATTATTATATTTGTAATCAGCATAAAAAAAGGCATAAAAAGCATAAAAAAGCATAAAAAACAGCATTAAAGAGCATAATTTAATTAATTAACTCAAGTTTACGTTAATTAAAATTAATCCTGATGCAAATTTATAAGATCAACCTACGTTGCACCCCGTAATTTTTTTTATAGAATCCAACTATTTTGCCCCCCCCCCCCAAAAAAAAATCCTTCATCCGCACCTGCTCACATTGAATAACAAGAATAATCACTTTTCTCAATAATTCCAATCTGAATTATTATCTTCTCTGAAAATCAAATTTAAATAAAAAATTTCTTATATTAATAAACCTTTTACAATTTAATGTTTTGTTTGCCATCATGAATCATGAATTTGCCAAAATACGAATTAGCAGGTTCTGCCTATAGGCCTAGCAACAAGCGGACGAAAACCCGACAAAAGCGATAACAGGAAATCACTGAACCGAACAAAGCAATATTGCGTAATAACTATATACATGAGCGATTCCTATATGTCCGTCTATAGGAAGATTTGACACTTCTTAGTAAATTTAAAAATAGGAAGCAATGTACAATCGAAACTATTTGAATTAGTAACCTACTCGTTCAGAAAAGAAACATGATTTTAACTGTAAAAAAATTAAGTTTCTAGGTGGTATAATACAGTAATTAGAGTAGTTTAAATGTCAAAAAGTTCTTAAAATTATAATGCATCGCAGGTGACCGGGCATTGGAGACTTTTGTCCGTGAATAGGCTGATGATTCATTCCTACCAAAGATTCTGTCCGGGAATAGGCAAGTGGCCGACTACTGGGTGTCTTACCCCTATATATATATATATATATATATATATATATATATATATATATATATATATATATATATATATTATTGGGAGTCCAATGGCTTTGACGCTGGGCCCCAGTATTCGGCACAGGGCAGGTTTCTATATATATTCTTACTGTTGCTTGTCTTCTAAACGCAGACAATATTGTTCAGAAAGTCTTACCTTACCAAACTTACCATCCATTTGACATCTTTATATATTTATGGTGTCCCAGCTAATCACCCACTCTATTTGTCATACATAATTAAAAATCTTGGAATGATTGTCACTGGTAAACCCAGAGAAAAAACATGGTTTTGAATTTGACTTCATGTGCTTGGGTACCAGGTGTGGTAAAGAAGTGACTGAGTTTCCTTGGCAGGTTTGTATAATACCAGCTCTGGCGTTTCTTTTATTAGCAATGTTTTTCAGCTTTCAAAGATCTCCAGGAGAGCCTGGCAGTGATTTTACTGAGTTAACAGACTGTGTTGAAGACGCCAAAGTAAGCCATCTAAGAATGAACCAAAGGGTGACCCCCCCCCCCCTTCTGTTTTTACTGATCTAGACAGTACACCCAGAGTATTGTGTGAACTAACAAATTGGTAGAGAGCAGACACCCTTGGATGCAAGCTTTCATTAGCAGCTACTATCCAAACTTTTTGGAAATATGGAAGCACAAACTGGGCTATATGTGCACTGTTAGCATCCAGTTAACTTCTGCCCTCCCACACAAAAAACGTAGACCTTCAAAAAATATGTAGACTTTCAAATCACAAAGAGTTTGTAAATGTATGGCCCCAGACCCTCTTGTCCTTTTCTGGAAGCCATTGCCTATAATACTGTATATAGCTATTTTATTTCTGCTTGAAACCCAATACTTTCTGTGAACAGGCTTTGATGATTTTATGAAAAATGTCTTTACTGAAAGCATTGACTTCTAACTTGGAGTTTGACTCTATACCCCTGAAGATTATTTCTCAAGCTAAAATCTTTTGATATAAGCTTAGTGGACGTGCTATAGATTGTAAAGGGTGAACTGGTATTGTGTACTATAGATGTTGGTACAAGACAAAGCCAATGGGAAGCAATTACTTGTACTTTTTGGGAAGCAATTACTTGTACTACTACATATCAACCCTTCTGCTGTTGCCCCTAATTTCATAGTTTCATATAATTTTTACTAACCTTTATTGACCCCTACTATGGTAGATCAACCCCCCCTCCCTCAAAAAAAGAAGAAAAAACACAAAGAAATTGAACTTTAAAAATGAATACCACAGGAAATTGTGCACCATCATTTGACCTGTATTTAAAAAAAAAAAAATTGGAGGGATTTAGCCTTGAACCCTTCTGCTTAAGGATTTTTTATTTGGAAAATTTGTGATGTTTTGGTCACTGCTGTTCATTAGCTATTCAAAAATTTGTTGGGTTTCTTTGTTGAGATTTTTGAGGGTCTAGAAGGAGTAAAAATATTAGTAGACGACATCCTTATTTATGCCAATACACCTGAAGATCACTGTAAGAGACTAGAACTACTATTAGAAACAGCTAAACAAAAAGGAATACATTTTAACAAAAACTAATGATAATTTGCAGTTAATACTGTGTGCTATTTTGGACACATAATCCGCAACACTGGAATACAACCTGACCCCCAAAAAATACAAGCTATTACTGAAATGCCATCACCCTCAACCAAAAAAGAATTACAAACCCTGCTTGGAATGCCAAACTCTCTTTCAAGATATATACCCAATCTTGCCACAAAAAATCGTCATTTGAGAGACCTACTAAAAGATGAAACATTTGTTTGGGAACAACACCATGAAACTAGCTTGAAAGAAATTAAACAGACTGTCGTATCAAACCTTGCGTACTTCAATAAAACCAGTGATATAATCCAGTTGAAGTCAATGCCTCTAAACATGGACTAGGGGCAAGAATCTCATCTGGTGCAAATATATTTGGGTATGCTTCAAGGTCTCTAAACAAATCAGAACAAAACTATTCACAACTTGAGAAAGAACTGTTTGCAATTGTGTTTGAAGTCAAACATTTTCACCATTACATCTATGGCTGGAGGGTAGATGTCATCACTGATCTCAGACCACTAGAAAATGTTCTAACCAAGTCTCTACACAAAGCACTTCCAAGAATCCAACACTTGATTATATACATCCAGCCATACGATCTAAGAATCTATTATAGACTGGGCAAAGACATTCCTATTGTCAATACCCTATCAAGACTACATTTACCAGATACAAACCATAACCTATGTGAAAATATAGAAGTATATGTACACTCAATTATTCAAACCATCTCAGCAAACCATCTCACCAAGAGCCTATGATTTGCTCAGAAATCCCATCACTACCTTGCAAACATGTAGCATCTGACTTGTTTCAATGGAAAGGACATGAATTCATTGTGATGGTAGATTACTGTTGCAGATATTTCGAGGTAGATAGATTACATTCCACAACATCTGCAGCCATAATCACTAAGCTCAAGGGACAGTTCGCAAGACATGGAATCTCCTTAGTACTTAGTACATGGAACCACCAACAATGGTCCTCAATTCAGTGCCTCCAAATTTAAAAATTTAAAAAGGCATTTAAAAAGTGCCTCTTCTCAAAAAATGACCAACTCCTCTTCCATTAAGAACACAAATAACACCCAGGCCTGGCCATCTTCCCTTTTATCCCCACCATTGAGTCCAAGACTTCTTCCCCCTCCATCATCTTGACGGCTCTAGGGTATCAGGGTCAGAATGGGGATGAAATATAGCTTATAATATAGACCCCACTATAAAGTGATCCCTACAAGAGGCAGACCTAGTAATAAAAATTGTGCATAAATTTTATCTTCCATTTTCTCATCTGTCTACCAATTTCAGGGAAAGAAGTGTCATCTAGCTTTGACAGACATTTGATTCCTGTCAAAAGTTCTATCTTTGACTGGATGAGACTCAAAAGAAAAGCCTGAGATTACACCTGGAAAATACCTACTATGGTCCAAGCCAACTAACAGTTGAAAACTGGCTCTCTCAAACCGAAAATGAAATCAGAAGTAAAGAAAGGTATTTTTATTGTTTATTAATGTTCTTATTGAGGATTATTGATATTTTATCTAATTGAGAGAAGATACAATTGTGTCTTCTTATAGAATGTTTTTAAAATCAGGTTTGAAAGTAGACTTCAAAAATAGTAGTAAGGAAAAGAAGTTAAAGTGGAAAAAGACTTTTATGCAGTTTTTAAACTCAAATTTTAAATTAGACTTCAAAAAAGCAGACTAAATAAAAGTATGAAGGCAACTCTTTGACTTCGTTGGACTTTGTAGGCAACTCTTGTTAGCCAAGTGTTTATTATTTTTATTTATTTTTTTTACTTCTGATAGACTGTGAAAAAACTGCAGGTAAATATAGGGAAAAAATGTTTTCAAAAATAATGAATAATAAAGGTTATTACTCTGCATAATCATGTTCATGCTTTAAGAGTTGGTCATATCTATGAATACGCTTTGTAATGTAGGCAAATAACTTTTTCATAAAATATTGCTGCTGATGGTCTTTTGTGTGTGAATTTGCACTAATTTGAGATTAATACTCAAGGCATAAAGCTGATATTTTGTCCAAATCTTGATGTATATTTCACCACGAGTAAGATAAGCAGTGATTCCACTGGACCAGGCCATGTTGACTTGGTGTCAACAGGCTCAAAGTGTGTTTTGGGATGTTGTCTGATAAATTCAGATAAAAAAGTAATAATATATTATTCTTTATTCAATGGTCTTAATATTCTAGGTCTTAAGGGTCCTAGTTTAATAATAATCAGTGCTGTTGATTTACTTTTTTGCCCAAAACCTTTTTTACTTAACTTTTACCTCTGAAATTACATTCTTTTTTTTATATATGCTATATATATATATATATATATATATATATATATATATATATATATATATATATATATATATATATATATATATATATATATATATATATATATATATATATATATATATATATATATATATATATATATATATATATATATATATATATATATATATATATATATATATATATATATATATATATTTTTTATATATTATATTTTTATATTTTTTTTTTTATATATATATATATATATATATATATATATATATATATATATATATATATATATATATATATATATATATATATATATATATATATATATATATATATATATATATATATATATATATATATATATATATATATATATATATATATATATATATATATATATATATATATATATATATATATGGAATTACATAGGCTGTGTAATTCCTCTGAAACCACCTAAGGATCTAGCTTGTAGGCACATACAATCTGGAAAAATATATACAAATCAAATTGGCAAGAATTGACTGTTGACTCCACCAGTAGTAAGCTTTATCAGGTATTTTTTACTAGCAGTGAATTTCCGATAAAAAAAAAAGTACTGCCACTACTACTACTAACAACATACTACTCTGCCAGGCCGGCTGCAGCGAACACAGCTGTGTCCACTGCTTCACCAAAATCTATTTAAAGCATCACTCTTTATCCCCCTCCTAATCAAGTTATAACTTCCTTTAAGCTCTACCAAATGACTTCTCCCTATCCCATGCAGGAACTGCCTGCTCTTTGTTCAGCCCCAGATGGATGGAAAAAAGTGGAATCTGGTAGTTTTTCATTATTCAACTGTAAACTATAGCTTTCTTTCATTATAGCCCAAAAAGTGGGATGAAACCGCATATTTAACCAATTCCTAAATTGACATACAGTTAGTAAAATGGATAGCCGTGCTTACCTACGAATTCCTTAGACAATTTCTCCAGAGAATATGTAACAAATGTTATTCAGCTTACCAAATCCCTTCTTTTCAGAACTGGACCACGTTTAGTGTCATTACTTTAGTTTGTAGTGTTCTTATCCTGGTATTCAGTCTTAGCTTCCTATTATTTTAAACTTTTTTCAACTGTGAAAAAACGTCCTGAGCCATTCTACTTTTTCTATCTTTATAGAATTCACTATCTTTGCTAATAATACCAACCAGGTGCAAAATTAGGCACCAGTTGGTTATGATGTTTCATGATCAGCCTAGTAGAAAATTTCCTTTTTTCTTTATTTTTACCATGCTACTTTGAATGGAAAGGGTGGCCATAGAAACTTCGAAGTAGACTCGTATGATTGGAAGTTGACAGTCCTAGTGCCTTCTTACAATTTGAAAATGATTAGAGGCTATCCATCCCCCTCCTATGCCTTTTCTGCTAGTCCCTTCCGATGGCCCTTTAAGGAATGGTGTCAATTGGGGGAAAGTTGGGCCCCATTGTAGATGTTTTGCCCCCCCCCCTCCAGCCTATATTTTTAAAGATACCTCTTTAGGGTGTTTTCTTGAAAAATGTTTTTGGTATTTTATTTGGAAATATTGAAAAAAGTGACAAAGTGCACCCTATAGATATTAAAATATGTGTTTTGCTCCCTCCTTCAATTTTTGTGAATTGCCGTCAGTGATGTATGTCTTGAAGGCAAATCAAATTTTTAGATAGCTTGATATGGATCATCTTGATGGGCTTTGTTCTATGGAACAAAGCAAAGGTAATGGGAGTACACGGAAACAATTGAGGAAGTGAAACTCTCCCAGACTTAGATTATGCTGATGATTTAAATATCCTTGATGGAAATGTTATTAAAATGAATGAATTGTTTGAGGTTTTGTGATTTTTAATTTTGAATAATTGAAACTGTTGTTGCCTCACGAAACGCAATAGGCATCATTAGTGTAAATCATTCCTAGATACTCCTTTTTAAGTCAACGTAAAGTGCATCACTTGGCCTAGGACCAGACAGTAAGAAGGTCCCAGTACCTCCAGCTGAATGGAGACTTGGTGTAATTCTGGGTAGATCTTGGTTTCTACATGGCATTCTACTTAACAAAATTTGAAGTCCTGCACAAGCAATTTCAAGGCTATTGTTTCCAACTCAATATGTATTCATTGCTACAAATTTTATATTTAATTGTTAGGTATCCTGTAATAAATAACGTAGAGAAGAAAGGGTTGATCAGCCAATCAAAACAAGTAAAATCCAGCATAATAGGGTATGATATTATCGAGTGGTGCCACCAGTCAAGGTTTTCCTACTGCGCTGTTTGCCGACTCATTTCTAGTTAGGCAAACGTGTCAAAGGTCCACTCTGAGGCCACGCAAGCAAGGTCCCATTTTAGGGTTAAGAATGTAAGAAAGAGCTGTTGACAAAGTGGAGACCATAAAGTATCTCACCACGCTAGAACAACTTCAATCCTTTATAATCACCTTATGGTCACCATCGTGTTCGTTCAGAGGATCCATGTTCTTATTATTCATAAAAATCACATTTTTCTGCAGATATATAACTATCTGTTAAGTTTGTTGAACAAAATAGTCTTCAGTTCGAAAAACATCCGAAGTCCTTAGTGTTTTTTTTTTATTATGCATTCGGGCACAAGAACAAGTTGCATGAGCAGCTAAGAGTTTGTTCCTTCTTGTGAGGAATTTTTTTTTTTTTTTTTTTTTTTTTTTGCATGAAACATGAAAGAATCTTAGCACTTAAAATTCAAAAAATCCAATTTTTTTAGTTTTTGAGCTATTGAAATACACCGTCAACAAAGATGTTTTTGAAAACATTAGTGACTAGCTCAGTTGCCGAGTTCTCAGAAAACTTGTGGTATCATTGGTTCTGGCTTGCAACTTGCCTTGCTGACAAAAAAAGTTTGGGTGGTTTTAGGCCACTTTCATGCTGATTTTCTAAATTCTCTATTTTTTGCCCAGGTACAATGAAATACTCGGCAACAGTTAGTTAAAATAAATGAAAACGTTCTTAGATATAAAGACTGGCGTTAAGCCTTTATTTGGTGGATGATCAGGCGGGACGGTGTTATGGAGGAGACATTCTACTCCCACCAGAACTCACTTATATGTGTGTAGATCTACATACATATTCGAATGTCTGTGCAAATTAATAAAAAAAATAGATAGATGAATTGCATTGATGGGATAAAATTTATATTATTTTTTTCGGGGGGAGAATGCCCGGGCAAGAGCGAAAGGTTTTCGTATTTTTATATTTAGCCCAAGTATTTATTGGAGTGCACTCTGTACCATTTTCAGCTTTATTTTTTATGAGTTATACTAATTTGTGTCTAATAAGTAATCTGGTGGACATTTTTCTCTTTCCTTCTAGACCCAGTCCGCAATCATCGCTCTCAAAGCAAACGTACTGGATTTCACATGGATGTTTCTACTGCATCAGAAACCATTTGGCTGCCTTGCCCTTCCAACAAAACTAAGCAACCTGAGAAAATCTTTTTGAGAACAAGCGTTCCAATTAAGAAACTATCGAAACGCAATATTGATGACATCCGCCATGGCAGATGGCGGTGTGATTCTTGTGGAAAGATTGAAAATTCCTATTATTTATTGCAGTTGCATATATCTACAAACTGTGAAACAGGGTTGTCATTTAACTGTGAAAAATGTGACATAGAAATAAACAACTTCACCGATTTCGCCATTCATTATATAGAACATGAAGCTAGCACAAAAAAGAAATGCCCTATTTGTTTATGCCCGAATGTTAATAACATTAAGGAGCATCTAGTTATGAAGGGTCATGTTTTGAAGGAAATTGCTGGATTTGAGTTTCCTGACAATTTATGCGACAGAAAAAACCAAAAGCGATAACCGTTAAATTTTAACAAGTCAAAGGAGGTTTTTTAATAACCAGGTATTTATTTTTTTTGTTTTTTTTTTTTTTTTTTTTGTTGTTTAAGAATTTTATATATTAATTTCATATGAGTTTTTTATATTATTAAATGCATTCCTGAAATTCCTGATAATTTTGGATTTAATAAATTATTAAAATGATATATTTTTTAAATATGTTTTGTTTCCAGTAAAGTGCAAATTATATTCTGGTCTTTAGAAGACAGGTAGAGGGAATGTCAGCCGCACTCCTCCTAATTTCTGTGCGTATTGAGTATGACTTGGTTATTTATTGCAACTCGTCTCTGTTTTGGGTTTTCTCCTATTTATTTGATTGAGATTTATGGTAGTTTTACGATTTAAAAATTAACTTATTTTATTTCTGCTCATCTTTAGTTTATTATAGCTCTTTACATTTCTGTGAGAAACTTTTGTTGTGGAAAAAAAGTATTTACGATTAAATTTCTGTTCGTTTTTAACTGTTCGTTTAAAATATTTGAATACATTGCTTGGATATTTCTCCATGAAGGTTTTGTATATGGGATGGTCATCGAAATAATCAAATATTATAAAAAATTTGCAACAAAACTATTCAGAGTTATTGATTCTATTCCATAGAGGAACAAACCGATGCAGGTAGGATGGTGAGAGGTCATTTCAAACCTAATATCTCCCTGCACACCACATGGAATTCCATAAAATATTTTTGAAATCTTAGCTACAGCTTAGAATCTTTTCACTTTAATAAGAAATGGCGTTTGTTGAATTTGAAACTTGTGCAAATGCCATCTAGTGAAAAGATAGTTTTGCAGAATGATGTGGGGATTTTTTTTTCTTTTTTTCTTCATGGCTTGGGTATATTTCACATCTTTCTCAAGTATGGAGCGTTTCCCTCAAATTGTCATATCAAATTTGCCAATGGATCGTTGTAGCTCAATGGTGGTTCGTTCTTAGTTGTGGTGACTGTGAGCTTGACTCTCGGCAAAAGAAATTTTGTTTGCTTAACAGACTCTTTCTTGTTAAGTATGTTTTATGTATATTTATTAATGATTAGGTCATGAAATGGAATCACAGAGCCTGATCAACATGTTCTTTTGAAAAGATTCTGTCTTAATAGTATCATTTCAATAAGATTTTCATCTGATGACTTTGCTTTGTATTATATAGATATAGCAAGTACAACTACATTTACTGGGTGTTCTTTCATACTTTTTAGTTCAAGATGGTGGTCCAGACGTTAAAGATTCAATTTTGTCATGTGGATCTCAGTTGACTGTGATGGATAGTGGGCTTTACTTCAAAATTGAAAGTGATTTTGCACTCCATCCCTCTAAAATTGTATCTGAGCAATCTATAACAACTAGAGTGATTGTTAATGGTAAGGAAAACCTCTTTAAGTTCTGATCGATTCCATTCTTATGTCAAGTAGAACTTGATGTTTGGCTGAACAGAATATTGATTATGCTCAGGTCATAGGGTTAGTTCCCTTGTTTTTTGCTAATGATGTGATATATTTTTATTTGAAAAGTGTGATATTAGAAAATTCAGACCCAAAATAATATATAAAATGTTGAAGGGTGTGAATTTTTAGATTCTTGGGTTTAATAATGCTAGAAGATTGTGATATCGGTGGTTTTTGGAAAAAATGGACTGCGTATGTTAAGAGCTAGTTATATCGACTTTTGAACATGCCAATAAAACCTATTAAAACTGTTTTTTACGAAATACTTCTAAAAAGACACAAAATGACATAAAAGTAATTAGATTTGTTGGTGAGTGAAATTAACTAAAGAAATTTGTGAAATAGTACCTTGTAAATTTAAATAGAACCCTATCACTAATGTCAAGGGGAATGAATTATGGGTATGTCCTTAACTAGATTTGACTTTTTGCTCAATCATGAAAGGGTCTTTTATTGGTTCTTCGAATTTATATCAGTTCGATCTCATTTTGACTATGCTGTAGCCTATAAATCTTAACTCTTAGGTTCCATTTTTGGTCAGATATTTTGAATTTCGAAAATTGAACTTGATCACACCTATAAAAGTTTTGGGGCTGAAATCTTTTTTTCTTTCTTTTTTCTTTGTTTAAGAAAAAGAGGTTGTTATTGTTTGTTTTCGAATGTATGAAAAGACGCTTTTAACATTACTAATGACAGTTGACTTCTGGCGTAGAGCCATGGCGAAATGTTGAATCAGGAACCCTTCTAAAATGCGTTAGGACAATTTGATTAATCTGTAAAATAACTGATCTATATTTACTGTTTGTTAATTAGCAGGAATGCCTGATACTAACCAACAGAATAACAGAAGAAAAGGAAATCTTGAAAAACCTCAAATTCTAATTGTTTATGAAACTAAATGGGTAAAACTTATAGACACCTTAGTGTAAGGGTGGGCCTTATGTAATTGAAGTAACCTTAGCTCAATGCTAGTTTCATGCTTACTGGCGGCGACTGTGGGCTTGACTCCATGCAAAAGTAATTTGTGTTATGCTTAACAAAATCTTTCTTGCTAAGTGTTTTTTATGTATATTTGTAATTGATTTAGATTATATCATGAATTGGAATCACAGAGCATGATGAACATGTATTTTTGAAAAGATTCTGTCTTAGTAGTATCATTTCAATAAAAATTTATCTAATGACAATGTTGTGTATTATATAGATATAGTAAATTTACCAACATTTACTGCCTGATATTTTAGACTCTGTAGACAAAGATGGTGGCCCAGACGTTAAAGATTCAATTTTATCATGTAGATCGCAGTTGTCTGTGACAGATAGCGTGCCAGACTTCAAAATTGAACATGATTTTGCAGCCCATCATCCTGCGGTTTTATCTGTGCAATCCGTAACGACTAGAGCGATTGTTAACGGTAAGGAGTACCTATTGAGTATATTTTTAAGAAAGGTGTACCCCCTCCTCCATTGTCACATCAATTACGAAATTATAGATTCTCTGTTCTTTACCCTCTATTTCCCACTCGGAGATTGTAAAAAGAATTAGGAAAGTAAAAAAAAAGATTGTAAATTTGGTTTTACTAATGCTAATTCTATATGTCCTTGTATACACTCTACAATATGTATCTATATTTCAACAGAGACTGAAAGGAATTTTGAGCTCTGTTGAAATCAAAATTGCAATTTTATTATTTAAAAAGTTGACTTTCTTGCCGTTTGGCAGATGTGACAACCGAGAACAGAGCGCAGGTTAATTTTTTATTTCTTTACCAATGACAGAAATATTTAAGCCTAGGAGGTACATTTGCGCAACCCTTCCTCTGTCGCAGTTCAAAATGTAGTAAATATAATTTAAGCTCTACTGAAACTACAATCAGAAATTGCTGCGAAAAGTACTTGGTAGTATTATCCGGCTAGTGGGGAAATTATCTTTTGATCTCCAAGCTTTTAAAAATCATTATTTTATGAAAATATTGTGGTGATTGAGCCTATGAAATGTCTCACAGCTTAACCACTTTTATATTTTAGGTCAACCTCAATTTGTAATTAGTTTCTGTTGTCTTAATGCGAGAGGGTCTAACGTGGACCCTATGGTTGATTTTAATCAAACAGTTCGTGGTAACAAACTGTAAGTAAGGAGCGACCCGGCTCAATGGTAACCGAAACTCTAGAAAATGGGTTTTTGATACCAATAGATACATCAAAAGAATCAGATTTCAATGCTGATTTCAAATATATAACTTTCATCGCGTTTAGTGCTACCCATAAAAAGTTAAGCGCCTTAGCAAATTTGGCTGATTTTCAAAAAAAGGGGGAAAGACCCCTAAAAGTTATAGAACCTTAATGAAAATCACACCAGCATATTCAGCGTATCAGAGAACCCTACTGCATAGGTTTCAAGCTCCTATCTACAAAAATGTGGAATTTTCCATTTTTTGCCAGAAGTAAGATCATGGATGCGCGTTTATTTGTTTGTTTTTTTTTTTTTTGTTTTTTTTCCCAGGGGTGATCGTATCGACCCAGTGGTTCTAGAATATCGTGGGATGGCTCATTGGAACGGAAATTAAAAGTTCTAGTGCCCTTTTTAAGTGACCAAAAAAAATGGAGGGCAACTAGGCCCCCTCCCACGCTTTTTTTCCCAAAGTCACCCGATCAAAATTTTGAGATAGCCATTTTGTTCAGCATGGTCGAAAATATGACAACTATGTCTTTTAGGATGACTTAATCCCCCGAAGTCCCGGGGGGAGGGCTAAAAGTTATGAGCTTTACCCAATGTTAACATATATTATTGGTTATTGGGAAGTATACAGAAGTTTTCAGATGGGTTTTTTTCTGGTAGTGGGAGGGAAGGGTGGGTCGGGGGTTATGTTGGAGGATCTGTCCAAGAAGGAAGTTTTCATGGGGGAACGGAAATTGCCATGAAGGGGGCACCGGACTTGCCAGCATTATTTATTGGTTATTGGGAAGTATACAGACATTTTCAGGAAGGATTTATTTCTGGAGGGGGGGCTAGAGGAGGGGGCTACTCGGGATAATCTTTCCGTGGAGGATGTTTCTTTGGGGTAAGGGAAATTTCTATGAAGGGGGCGCCAAATTTCCAAGCGTTATTTAAAAAACGATCAGAAATTAATTAATACAAAAAAATTCAACTGAAAGTAAGAAGCAACATAAGAACTTAAAACGAACATAAATTATTAAGTATATGAAGGGGTTTTCCCCCAAGTCAATACCTCGCTCTTTACGATACATTTTTTTTTTAGTGCTTTCAAAAGAGCTATCTATTCTAATTAAACGGCCTTTGTGATTCAGGGGTTTTTGAATCAATTTTTTTTTTTAACTTTTAACGTAAAGAGCGTGGTATTGACTAAGGGGAGAACCCCCTCATATACGTAATAACGATAAATAAAAGTTCAAATAGGGATAAATCCTTTTAATAGACAGTGATTGATAGAAATTCACAAAAATACCAGATATTTCGGTCACATATACAGTGACCGTCATCAGTAGTAAAACTAAAATAAAACAATTTAAAACAAAAGTTTATATACTAAATCAAATAACACTACATATTATTTGAATCTCTCATTCTTTTCAAAGCACAGGCGGAAGCTATTCTCTTTGACCTTCTTGGATTCGGTTCATTAGCGTTCAATGATATAACATTTGGACAAAGGTCAACTACACTGGGTGAATTGAACTTTACTCTGTCAGATTTTAATAAATTATCATAGATAGAGTTCAGCCCAAATTCACCTGTATCCCGATTCAAAGCAATATTCTTGAATAAGATTTTCTTTATTTCAAGAGTTTCACGAAAATTTTGCTTTAAACCCCGATCCCTAGAAATCAAAGAGACATTCTCGAACAAAATAAAATGATTTGGAAAACTGAAAATATGTTCTGAAAGGGCTGAAATGAAATCTTCAGACTTAGAATCTTGCTTTAAAGCCGAAGAAATTGTTTTATTTTAGTTTTACTACTGATGACGGTCACTGTATATGTGACCGAAATATCTAGTATTTTTGGGAATTCCTATCAATCACTGTCTATTAAAAGGATTTTATCTCTATTTGAACTTTTATTTATCGTCATGGAAAGGCAGTGTGGTCTCCGAAATTATCTACGTAATAACATATACGTAATAAAAAAAACAATAAAAAAACAAGCGATACGGCTCAATAGTAATCGAAACTTTTAAAAACGGAATTTTGATGTCAATAAAGTTATCAAAAGAATGTGTTAATAATGCTGATTCTAAATATATAAATTTTATTAAGTTTAGTATTACCCATCAAAGGCTACGAGCCTGAGAAAATTTACCCGATTTTTTAAAGAGGGGAAACATCCCCTACAAGTGAAAGAATTTTAATGAAAATCACACCGTCAGATTCAGCGTATCAGAAAACCCTATTACATAGGTTTCAAGCTCATATCTGCAAAAATCTGCAACTTTGTATTTTTTGCCAGAAGAAAAATATACGAATATAGAAGTTAGTTACGTAAGTTAATTTGCAAAGACATCCATTTAGCAAAAGAAAAGTAAAATTTTTATGCAAATTTTGTTTACTTATTCAATGACGGTTAGCCAAAATAAAAGCTGCATTAACTAAAAAAAGATCAGAAATTAAATTAAAAAAAACAAGTTTTTTAAACTGAAAGTAAGGAGCGACATTAAAACTTAAAACGAACAGAAATTATTCCATATATGAAACGGGCTGTCCCCTCCTCAACGTCTCGCTCTTTACGCTAAAGTTTGACTCTGTCTCACAACTCTGTTTTTTTAAAAAATAAAAAAAAATTAAGCGTACAGAGCAAGGCGTTTAGGAAGGGACAGCCCCTTTCATATACGGAATAATTTCTGTTCGTTTTAAGTTTTAATGTTGATCCTTACTGTCAGTTAAGAAAACTTGTTTTTTTTATTTAATTTCTGATCGTTTTTTAGTTAATGCAGCTTTTATTTTGGCTAACCGTTATTGAATAAGTAAACAAAATTTGCATAAAAATTTTACTTTTCTTTTGCTAAATGGATGTCTTTACAAATTAATTTACGTAACTAACTTCTATATTCGTATATTTTTCTTCTGGCAAAAAATACAGAGTTGCAGATTTTTGCAGATATGAGCTTGAAACCTATGTAATAGGGTTTTCTGATACGCTGAATCTGACGGTGTGATTTTCATTAAAATTCTTTCACTTTTAGGGGATGTTTCCCCCCTCTTTAAAAAATCGAGTATTTTTTCTCAGGCTCGTAGCCTTTGATGAGTAATACTAAACTGAATAAAATTTATATATTTAGAATCAGCATTACAAACACATTCTTTTGATACATTTATTGACATCGAAATTCCGTTTTTAAAAGTTTAATTTACTATTGAACTGTATCGCTTGTTTTTTTATTTTTTTTTTTTTATTACGTCTATGTTATTACGTATATGAGGGGGTTCTCCCCGTAGTCAATACCACAGTCTTTAAGTCAAAAGTTAAGAAAAATATTTATTAAAAAACCCTTGAATCACAAAGGCCGGTTAATTAGAATAGATAGCTCTTTTGAAAGCACTAAAAAAAACTATAGCGTAAAGAGCGAGGTATTGACTTGGGGGAGAACCCCCTCACATACGTTATAATTTCTGTTCGTTTTAAGTTCTAATGTTCCTTCTTACTTTCAATTGAAAAAAACTTGTTTTTTTTTATTTAATTTCTGATCGTTTTTTAAATAATGCTTGGAAATCCGGCGCCACCTTCATAGAAATGTCCTTACCCCAAAAAAACACCCTCCACGGAAAGATTCTCCAGAGTAACCCCCTCCTCTACCCCCCCCCCCCTCCAGAAAAAATCCTTCGTGAAAATGTCTGTATACTTCCCAATAACCAATAAATAATGCTGGCAAGTCCGGCGCCCCCTTCATGGCAATTTCCCTTCCCCATGAAAACTTCCTTCATGGACAGATCCTCCAACATAACCCCCGACCCACCCTTCCCTCCCACTACCAGAAAAAAAACTTCCTGAAAACTTCTGTATACTTCCCAATAGCCAATACTATATGTTAACATTGGGTAAAGTTCATAACTTTTAGCCCTCCCCCTGGGGACTTCGGGGTATTAAGTCATCCTTAAAGACATATTTATCATATTTGAGACCCTATTGAACCAAATGACTATCTCAAAATTTTGAACGGGTGACTTTGGGAAAAAAATAAGCGTGGGAGGGAGCCTAGGTGCCCTCAATTTTTTTTTGTCACTTAAAAAGGGCACTAGAACTTTTAATTTCCGTTCCAATGAGCCCTCCCACAATATTCTAGGACAACTGGGTCTATACGATCACCCCTGGGGAAAAAAAAAACCAAAAAAATAAATAAACACGCATCCGTAATCTTTCTTCTGTCAAAAAATGTAAAATTCCACATTTTTGTAGATAAGAGCTTGAAACCTCTACAGTAGGGTTCTCTGATACGCTGAATATGATGGTGTGATTTTCATTAAGGTTCTATAATTTTTAGGGGGTCTTTCTCCCTTTTTTGAAAATCAGCCAAATTTTCTCAGGCACTTATGGGTAGCACTAAACTTGATGAAAGTTATATATTTGAAATCAGCATTAAAATCTTATTCTTTTGATATATCTATTGGTATTAAAACCCGTTTTCTAGAGTTTTGGTTACCATTGAGCCGGGTCGCTCCTTACTTACAGTTCGTTACCATGAACTGTTTGATTTTAATTTCTGTTCGTGTTGGGTTTCATTTATTTATTGATACTGATTTGTGATAGTTGTATGCTTGGTAGATTTTTTGATTCTATTTTCGCTCATTTTTGGTTTGATGGAGTTCTTTACTTTTTGTTGAAAAACTTATTTTGTGGAAAAAGTTTTTTTAATTAATTACAATTAAAGGCAGTGGAAACTGGAAATTAAAGAGCAAAATTGCCTTCTTTTTTTATTGTCTTACCATTTAGATAGCGTAACTCTACTGGAAATTGAAAATTTTTGGCTCTCTTTAGGATACAAAAGCAATAGGAAGCCAACCAGACCCTCTCGCATGATTTTTTTCTGCTACTCGTTCTTCTCCCTTAATCCAGAGGTACACCCAATTAAAACTTTTGTATAAACATTTCGCTTAGAGGAGCAGACAGATTCAATAAGTATGCTTTAAGAAAAATACGACCTCAAACACCCGGGCCGAGGGTTGTAAATAATGCAAATTACTAATTGCCTCAACTTAGTTTTTGGATGGCAAAGGGGGCTTGTTTATTATTTGATGTGCTACCCGCTCAAAATTTTCAGGAATCTTTCCCTGTTTCAAAAGGATCAAGCACTCTGGAGGGTGGTTAAAGGATCCAAATATGGGCAAATAACTTTTTGTTATTGATTAGTCTTAATTCGAGAAGATACTTCTAGTTTACAGGAGTATATCCAGGAAATGGAACATGGACAGGTGTAGTAGATTTTGAATTTTCTGGTGGGGGGGGGGGGGGGTTAGTTAAATTAAAGACATTGTTTGCACCCTTGTCATCGAAGTACCATGTCTGCAAAGTCTCGAGAAAGATTGGGGATGGATTTAAGAGTATCAGGTACTGTTGGAAAAAGGAAGGGGGTGGCTGGGGCAAGGGATAGTAAAAAAAATTATTTGGAGAAAGAGATCAAACAACAGGAAATAATTCAGCTTTTGCTCATGAAGCACCTATGGGAGCTGTAGAAGGTTTAAGCATGATTGGGGTTAAAGTGAAGTCATTGTACTGCCTGGTTGTCGTATTAGTGTATATGCAATATCTGAGGAACGGCTCGGAGTATTAAATTGAAACCTTCAAGGAATATGGAGGGCAGGGTTGAATTGAATCCAAATACATTTTATGTATCAAAGTTATCAAAAACCATGCCTGCAAATAACAAAACAGCGTAAGGGATTCGGTTGAAATTTTGAGAGGTTCAATGAGGAGAGGGTGGTCAAGTGGACTCTAAACTTGACTGAAGATAAATCAGAATACACTCTGCGTATCGAGGTCACCAAAATAGTGTGTTTATAATATCTTGAAAAGGTTTGGAGGTTCGAGTTAAGAGTTGCAGGTACCTGTTGGAGAAAGGAAGGAGGCGGCTAGAGCAAGGGGTTATTTGTATATTTTTTCTCTATTTTACCACCTGTTTCTAGATTAGAATCGTTTTTTCTTCGGAAATTGTTTGAAAATATGTATATTTTCAAAATATAACTCAAAATATTAGACACCTTAGATCCGAAGTTGTTGAGTAAGGCAGTAAATCATTCCTTGAGTGGCGCCACAACGAGAGCGGTATCCTAATGGTAACCTACTTGACGGTGGAAGCAGATTTTATTAGCTTGTTATTTCACTGATTGTCCAAATGACTTTCTTTCTCCTTGATTTGCTGGTACTTTACGTTGTGCTTAGATGCATTGATAACTTATCTTAAGTGACGATGGGTGCAAAAAAAATAAATTTTTAATTAAATAATTTTTTTTTCGTAAACCTTGGTATTTTTTTTATTTTTATTTTTTTTTTTTTTAAACTATCTCTGTGTTTTTTATTCTATTTTTGAAATGCAAAAACTAAGTTTTTTTTTTATTATATCTCTATATATATATTTTTTAAAAAACAGTAAAAAGTTGTTTGATTTTTGCAACATCGAACAAATAAAGAGAACTAGCTCATTTCCTTTTTTCAGGGATAAAAGTGCCTGCAAAAAACTAAAGGGGAACCACTGTTTTATCACAAAGGAACTAGTAAAGGTATATTATTGTAACTGTCCCAATTCAAGTGTATGAAGTACAAGTTCGTGGCCACCTGTGTTTAATCTATGGTGGTGCCACAAGTTCTACTATCACCGTTCCTACCATTATTTTGTTTTAGCGGTACCACAGTTTTACCAATACCGTCCGCCCTATTGAAAGCTCTTTGTCTCTTCATCTTATGTCTTTTTTCTTGTTTTAACTTACTCATTTCTATCATGGCATTTGTAAGCCTACCAGCACTTTTTCTCAATTGTCACTTATCCATATTGTCTATTTGTCTGTCATTATTTTTGTAAAATTTTGATCGGATGACTAATACATGTTATAAGAAATATCTATATCTACTGCATTTCCGTTGAGATTTAGAAGACAAAGGACCATCATCAAGTGAAGACTCTATAAGCCACGATGTTAAAGACTCTATTTTGTCACAAGGACTTCGACCATCTGGGACAGATCGCGTGCTGGACTTTAAAACTGAATCGGATATTGCAGTCCAGATGTCTGAGGCTTTCCCTGATCAACTGATATTGAATTCATCGATTTTTGAAGGTAAGAATATACTTTCGCATGCTTACCGTATAAAAATTTGCTAGTATATATATATATATATATATATATATATATATATATATATATATATATATATATATATATTTTATATGTGAGTAATAATTATGTACATTTTTATTTTTTGTCGAAAACGGCTCCATATTTTTCGGAAAAATTGGTATCTTGGGATATTCTCGCATAAAAAATTGGGATATTCTCGCATAAAAAAAAACGATCTAGATAGGTCAGAAGTCTTGAGAAAAATCGTTAACGGCCTTAATTTTGGTTTTTTGCAAATGACGTCATGTACTATGTTAGTACATCATATGAGCATTTCTTATGGCATCATATAAGTATTTTCTTATATGATGTCATGCATATTATAAATAAGATTGTTAAGTTTCTGACGCAACAGTTATCTATATAATATAATGTCTGTTGGAAGGCCCAGAAAAACAAAATTTACAGTTTCCGTTATTATAAATGATGATTCTTTGGAAACAGCACCTGAACTAACGTGTTAAAAATCAAAATGAAGAGCATAGACACACGCAGTTAGAAGACATACGACTACAAACAAGTGAGGGAGTCAAAAATAAAGATGAAGAGCAGCGAGTCAATGGAAATCAACCTGGACTGTGAGAATCAAACGTATCATAATTAAAAATGATAGCAGTGATGATTGGGTTTGGGATTTTGACATGGATAAGGTTATCAATGCCTACCATATCTTTGTTGAAAAAATAAAGGTTCGGCAATATGTTTTTCATAATGACGAAAGATAAGCCGAGGTGTAACAAAGCAGACCACTTAATAATGATAGCAATGATGATCGGGTTTTGGATTTTCATATGGATAAGTCCGTCAATACCTACCATACATTTGAAAATCAAAAAAAAATGGATCAAAATCAAGAACTGGGTAAGTCATTGGAAGAAGGAGAAGTTTTTTGTCCCTCCAGCTGAACAATTAAAAGAAACACAGGTTTGGCAATATGTCTTTCATAATCACAAACGACAATCCGAGGCAAAAGTCGATGTTTTTGCTCCACCACCTGAACAATTTAAAGAAACAAGGGTGGTCGCGAATGCCTTACATACATTGTAAAACCAAAACCTGGACTAGATAAATTGTTGGAAGAAAAAGAAGTTTTTGTCCAACTACCTGAATAATTAAAAGAAACAAAGGTCTGGCGATATGTCTTTCATAATGACAAAAGACAAGCCGAGGCAAAAGTTAAAGGACAAATAAAAAATTTTAATGACACAACGGCATTACTTATAATTTAAGGTTCATTTGGACGTCAAGACATCAAGAAAAGGCTTCAATTGTCTGCGTTGAGAAGACAAGCGACAGTGAGAGTCTATATATAGAAGCGTGCCGGGGCCTGGTGGCCCCTGACTATATATATATATATATATATATATACATATATATATATATATATATATATATATATATATATATATATATATATATATATATATATATATATATATATATATATTTGTTGACTCCCAAAAATAATGAAAAAAACTATAATTTGTTGAGTTACTTTAAAACTATTGCTCGATGAAGTTCCAACTTTACTTTTTACTTCAAGCATATAATTTTTTTAATTAATCCATGCTCTTTTTCAATATAGAAAAACAACAAAAAACAGGGTTTTACTACTCTTCCTAATATGGTCCACATTAATATTTATGCGAATTTACCGACTTTCAAACCTTATCATCAAGTAAATAGATGAGTTTGAGCAGAGATCCAATGTTTTAGAGTGCTTAAGCAGCTAAATGTATAGATTAAGATGATCACATTATAATATATGTAATTCTTTGTTCCTTTATCCTCTGAAACACTTTAGAAATAGATGAAATCTTTTCATCTGTTTCAAAATTTATGCGAATATACCGACTTTCAAACCTTATCATCAAGTAAATGAGATGAGTTTGAGCAGAGATCCAATGTTTTTGAGTGCTTAAGCAGCTAAATGTATAGATTAAGATGATCACATTATAATATATGTAATTCTTTGTTGCTTTATCCTCTGAAACAATTTAGAAATAGATGAAATCTTTTCATCTGTTTCAGAATTGATTAAATTGCTTATTAAATGTTACAATAGAAATGGAATTGGTCACATATTTTTGTTTTGTTTTTTTTGTCAATTCTTTTTTACTTTTTCCAAAGGGCTGTATTTTTAGGTTTTTTGAATATCTAGTTGTAAAAACCTCTACAAAAAGAAAGCTCATACTTGCATCGTAAAAAATAAGGTGGTATTGATCTTGTATTTTCTTGGCTGTTTTGGTGTGTCTTCCAGAAGCAGACCGGAAAGGGAAGAACCACTCTAGTGGCATCAATTGTGAGGCAGTAGAAGTTGTATTGGTCCCCTCCCCCTTTAAAGATTTTAAAAAACTTCAATTTTAGTATTTTTATTTGAAAATGTGTTTTTTTGTTTGTACTTTCGTAGAAAATTGAACAAATAACAAAATTTCCCCGCTCCCCCTGAGATTTCAAAAATACATCCGCCCATCTCTCTAAAATCCGACAATTGACACCACTAAACTATCTTATTTTCGAGAATGACAGTAATTACAATATGAGTAAAGCAAAATTACCTGAATTAAGGATTTTGTCTCTTACTATTCCAGATCCCGAAGTTGGTACATTCAATTCAGTCATAACACAGAACAAGGACGTGAATTCAGCATCCGTTGCTATGGATACCGTACTTCCTCTCATCCCCAATCAATCAAATCCGGACAACCAAAATCAAGAAAATGGCCTTAAAGATCTGGATGAAGAGTATATACCTCAAAGACACGTTCAAAAAGAGTGTCTTTCCATTACCCAATCAATATCACCTGTTCAAGAAGAACTGAATCTGAGACGAAGGAAGAACAAAAATATTTATTATGAATTTTCAGATTCTGATACAGACAAGAGTGGTAGTGAAGGTATAATATTTCTTTTAGTGCTTTTATATATATATATATATATATATATATATATATATATATATATATATATATATATATATATATAATATATATATATATATATATATATATATATATATATATATATATATATATATATATATATATATATATATATATATATATATATATATATATATATATATAAATATATCTGACCAGAAAAAGACCAGAAAATCTTGAAATTCACGCCTAGGAAACTGGGATACAGAGCCTTTCTGCAGCGCAACGGGTTGGCTCAGTTTTGAAAGTGTATGAAACTGTGATGTCAAACACTTGAGTGCGTATCCAGATAATTTACCATAAAATAATATGGTCATTATTTTTTGCCATAAATTTTTTTCTCATTACCAAAACTGTCATCGGATAAACTGTCATTGTTTTTTCTTGTCATTGGGTTAACCGTCATTGTTTCAGTTCGTCATCGGACAAATGATAATTAACTTTTATGATAAATGAATATAGTGAGATCGTTTTTATTTGTCAACGGAACAAATAGCTAGTCTCAGTGTTTGTATCTCTTTACTGAGTAAATGTTATTTTTTTTCTGCCATTGATCTGGTGGTCATTAGTGATATTTTAACATGCGTCTAACCCTACTCCCCCCTCCTTTTGGGTGAGAGGCTACCTTATAAAGCGTTTTCATAGACAAACCACTATGGCATCAACGCCGATGGCGAATCCGAAGGCTGAGGATATATTTGTTCTTGATGACTATCTGTTAGTCTTTACATGGATGGATCAGGGGGGGGGCGTATGCTCGGTCATTGTTTTTTATTAAGACGGCTTCCGAACATAAGGGGGGTTGGATACAGTTTTAAATTATCCTAGTACAACATCCTGATTTTATGACCTTTCGCATATCCGAAATATATAAATTTTTCTTTAAACTATTGCCAGAAAAAAAAATTTTTATAGGAAGGCGGTTTTCCATGACGTATGTGTTATAAGGTAAATCAACACTATTTGTGTCGTCGCAAGCGTTGAAGGCGAGAAAAGTTGGAGACCTCATCCTGCAGGATTGGTATTTCTTGTGGAGTTTATTGTTATATATGACTTTAAAATTTTAATTATTTTTTCAGGCCTGCAAATTTACAAACAAGGGGCTTATAAATCAATATCATATGATGAAGCTGTTTCTAAGAATGTGCCTTATGATGAAAGTCAAATTCATTTAGATGTTCCCAATAGTATAAGGAAATTTGTTTGTTATAAGTGCTCAGATTTATTTTCTACTCGTGCTCATTGTGTGACACATCTCAAATTGCACAAAAAAGTAGAGGGTGCTGTCGTAGGTAAGTCTTCAGTTCATCTCTACGATTGCGCTTCGTGTGGAAAAACGTTCATAGACCGCACGTATTTTCTACAGCACTTACGAACACAATGCAAGCAAACTGAGAATGACAATGATATTCATCAGTGTCCCTTTTGTCAAACAAAGTTCAAAAAGAAGTATCATCTTTGTCGTCATTTGATGACCCACAAAGATGGAAGTGAATTAAGATGTAACAAGTGTTCTGAATCGTTTTCCTGGCCTTTAGAGCTAGTGACTCATTTGCAAGTGCACAAGAAGACAGAAATTGCACCGGGTGTGCAACGTTTAGAAAATTCAGATGCTGAACCTACAAGTAATTCAGAACCAGTAACTAATAACATCGTTAGAGAAAGTAATTTTAATGAGTGCGGTATTTGCAAAAAGACATACGTCAACCGTAGATCACTCTTACGTCACCTGCGAAAGTGTGTAAAGGGTAGACAATACTTGTGTCATATATGTGGTTTAGGTTTTCTTAGAGACATTGACCTTAAAATGCATATACAAAGACATACTGGCGATAAGAATTTCACGTGCGACAAATGCGGAAATAATTTCTATTGTATGTCTGATTTGAATCGGCATTTGAAAAAGCATACTACAGAAGAGAGTGGACAGAGACCAGAAAAATTATTTGAGTGTGAAATATGTAACACAAAATTGTTAACGAAGCAGACTTACTCACAACATATGAAAATACACACTGAGGGAACAGCACTTGAGTGTGGATTCTGTCGAAGAAAGTGCTCTTCAAAACACCAATTGACTGAACATATGAGGATCCATACGGGAGAAAAACCGTATGAATGCAAGATATGCAACCATAGCTTTGGTCAAATAAATGGTTTAAGAAACCATATAAAATCTCACAGTGATACAAGACCATATAGCTGTGAATTTTGCAGCAAAACATTTAAGGATAAACGGGAAAAGAATGATCATGTAAATATTCACACTGGTAATAAACCTTATAAATGCACGATGTGCGACTTGCGTTTTGGTTCTAAACCAAGAACCATGAGGAATCAAAAGAAAAATTCAGAGAGAAAAGACTGTAACATATGCAACGAAAGTCTCTGATTATCGATGGACATGCTCCTAACCCTTTCAGCTGTGAGTTCTGCAGTAAAAGTTTCAACTATAAGAAAAACATGGTAGCCCATGTGCAGCGTGTGCATCCCAGTTGCAATCCATTTAGATGTAAGCTGTGTAGTAAGACTTATGATACCATTAGGAAAATTGATGTACACATAAACTCTCGTGCTTGTGTAGAAAATGACAAATTGTGTAAGAAATCAAAAAATAAAGGCAAATCTATTGCGGTAGACGGAAATACGAATGCTGAGAATCTATTTGTATGTAATATTTGTAATGAGGATTTTAGATCAGTTGAGGAGATTGAAGAACATTTTGACTCTTCCCATAAGCCTTCTAAGTAGGAATTGATCATGGTGTTAGTTTTAAAAGAGTGAGTGGAAAAACACTTCTTTTGTTCTTAATATTTGGCAAAGAAGTGATACCTCGTTTTGGAATTAAATAAACTGATAAAAAAAAGTATGAACAATAATTACATTTTAAATTGTAATTACAGGATATGAAATTTTTTTAAGATAGATATAGAACGTCTATTGGTTGATTATTTCTTATGTACAAATTCTTGAATTCGTCATGGTTTGCTTAGAATTTTTAATCGGCTCATTCTTATTGTTATACGAAAAATTTGGTTTTATTTACTGTCCATTTTGATATATAATTAGTTGCATCGATTTAGTTGATTGCTTTTAATTGGATGCATGGTTTGACCCACTCTTTCACAATTTTTTTTAATTTAATTTGCTATATTCATTCATTTCTATTTATTTTTGTCATGATTTATTGTTCTATGATTTTAAAATTTGCTGTGTCTGCTTATTTTGACCAACGTGTTGCTTTACACGCAAATTCCAGCCTTTTTAGTTGCGATTTATGCTGCAAAAAGGGCAACTTTAATAAAAACTTGGTAGCCCATGTGCAGTTTGTGCATCCTAGCCACAATCTGTTTAAGTGTAAGCTGTGTGATAAGACGTATGATTGTATTAGAAAAATTTATCTTCATATATAGCCCTCGTGCTTGTGACAAAAAGACAAATCTTGTAAAACTTGAAGAATTAGGCTGATCCCTAATTATACCTTTTAGTAAAAACCTACAGAATAGGATATTGTTTTAAGATGAATATAACACGTCTGTTTTTTATCTATTTTGGGATCTATATCCTCATGTTATTCTAGATCATAAAATTAAGGATTTGGTTGATTATGTCTTATGTACAAATTCTGGAATTCAGCATGGTTTGCTTAGAATTTTTAATCGGCTCATTCTTATTGCTTACGAAAAATTGAGTTTTATTTACTGTCCATTTTGATATATAATTAGTTGCACAGGTTTAGTTGATTGCTTTTAATTGGATGCATGGTTTGACCCACTCTTACACAATTTTTTTAATTAAATTTACTACATTCATTCATTTCTATTTATTTTGTCATTATTTATTGTTCTATGATTTTAAAATTTGCTATGTCTGCTTATTTCTACCAACATGTTCCTTTACACGTAAATTCCAACCCTTTTAGTTGCGAGTTATGCTGCAAGAAGTGCAACTATAATAAAAACTTGGTAGCCCATGTGCAGTTTGTGCATCCTAGCCACAATCTGTTTAAGTGTAAGCTGTGTGATAAGACGTATGATTGTATTAGAAAAATTTATCTTCATATATAGCCCTTGTGCTTGTGACAAAATGACAAATTTCGTAAAACTTGAAGAATTAGGACAATTTGATCTAGAGTGATAGGAACATGAATATTGATGAAAAGGTAAAACTATATACTTCTAATGTCAGTGACGAGAAGTTTTTATCCGTTGAGGACATTCAATCTCATTTGAATTCTTCTTATATGATTTTGAAGTAAGAATTACCTGTACTATAAATTAGGAAAAAAGGAACACTGAAATGTTTTTGTATCTTTAATTCGCCTAAAAATTTGTAACTATTTTAATACTGAAAATAAAAATAAAAATTATAAAAAAGTACTAGTCCATGAAAGCTCAATTGAAATAAAAAGCCTGTGGCTTTTTCCCTCCAGCAAAAACTGGAAAGCTTTTTACTGTGTTTTATATGCTTTTCGTTTAGGGCTAAAAATCTAGTATTATGTTTCTTATACTTTTGTCCCCCAATTTCTTGGTGATAGATTGTATGCATCAATAACTGTAAAATGAATGGTAGTTTCCAGTATTTTCATTTTTTGTGGCCCACAATTAAAATGAATAAGTCCTATAAAATATATTTACTACAGAATTTCGGTTTGAACAATCCTAAAAAATGAGGATAATTATTTATATGAAAAGAAATTCAGACTTTTCCAGCAAAATTTTGTTTATATGTAATGAGGTATTTTTGTCAGTTGAGGACATTCAAGAGCATTTTAATCCCTCTCATAAGCTTCCTAAGTAGAAATTGCGTATGGTAAAAAAGAAAAAAAAAATCGATGTCATACTTTTAATTCGACTAAAAATTTTGTAACTTCTCCATAAAAGCGAGCATGCCTTAGACTTTTTTTCTTTTCTTTTTTACTTTATAGCCACATCTACATTTTTTTGAACGTTCGGAAATGTAACACAACCTTCTTATAAAACATTAGCCCAGTGGTCGGCAAAGTGTGGCTCCAGGGCCACATGACTGTTTGGCTCGTTTAGTGCGGCTCTGATACAACTATCGACGGAAGGTGCAATGATATCTTCATAAAAAAAAACTTGGTTAAAACAAATTACATAAAAACAGAAAATTATCAAGAATTGGATTTTTAAATAACAAACAAAGCGAAACAAAATTGTTGTTCGTTAGTATCCGGCGTTGGCAGTTAAAAGTTTTTGGATTTTGTGCAAATCGTGGATATTGGCGGATAACACATTTCATGGTCGTTAGGTATTTGATTTTAATTCTTATAATTTTGTCTTTTATTGAATTGTATTTATGTTTTAATTTTTTGGCTGGTTTTCTAATTGGTTTTGTTGACTTTCCGCGTTTGTTTGTTTTTTTTTTTTTTTTTTTTTTTTTCGGCGTTTTACTTGTTTATATTATTTTGTTCACGCTGAAGAAGAGAGACGGTTGTTCTCTCGAAATATTAGCTTTGTTTTTTTCTTCAGTATTTTCTTTCGGCCTTTAAAAACTATTCTGCCGAGATTTTTTGCTCTATTCTGCCGAGACTTGGTCGCTGACTCAGACACAGACGCTGAAGGTAGATGCCATCCAGACGAAACACCTCCGAAAAATCGAACGCTCCCGATGGTCCGACAGGGTACGAAATTCGGAAATCCTCAGGTCCTTCAAACTCCCACCCCTGTCCGAGCAGCTTGAGTCTCGCTTGCAGCGTTGGTATGGTCATCTGCTCCGTCTGCCTGCCCAAACACCCGCCCGGCTCATCTTCGATTTCGATCCAGCTGCAAACGGCTGGAGGCGTCCTAGGGGAAGACCACGCACCAGATGGGCGGACGTCATCCGTGATTGGCTCGCCTCCAGAAACATCAACCCGGCTGAAGCGACAACCCTCGCCCTCAACCGACCACTCTGGAGAAGACTGACGGCGCTGACGACTGGTTCCCTCTACGCTGGCGACGCTGCCGAGCAAGAACTTTAAGTAAGTAACTTTAAAAACCCCATTCTTGATCGTTTTCTTTTTTATGTTATAACAGGCCAAAGTGGTTTTAGAAATTATCTTTAAAAATTACATGTTAATTTGATAAATTAAAATTCTATTAATCAAGAATATGTATTATTTTTGGCTAAAATTAACAGATAGATAGGTAATTAAAGTTTTATGTTGTTGTAAAAATACGTAAAGAACGTCGAGTTTGATTTTTATTAGTTTTTGTAAACGTAAACACAAACCCTGCACAAGCTACCGGCTGAAATTGTTTGTATGTTTATGTCTTACTTGGATGTGATTCCAAGGTACCACAAGTACGCGCGCGCAGAATTTTTCTTAAGTAGTGGGAGAAAAAATTGGCATCACGGATTGTCAGTTGCAGTATGAACAGTTCTGTCCAGTGTTGCTACATTGGCTAATTTTCCGCCAGACTGGCTTATTTTGATGGTGACTGACGGGTAAATGGCTTGTGTTACTCTTTGTTTATGTTGTGGCCTTGGCTTATCTTTGTATTTAAATAACGTTGTCTGGCTTATTTGGCTTCTGTTTTGTCTTATTGGCAACACTTGTTCTTTCTTATTTACCGTGTCTGTCGTTGTCGGTTTTTTCTTTCTAGCTGCAGATCTTATAGGTATATTATACGATTTTATTGCACCTGCTATGTATGTTTGTGGTTCCGGTATAGATTCATAAAACAAAATTTCATAACTTCCATTTGTCCAATTGTTAGGAGTTGTCTTCTATTTTTGGTCATATTAAAAGTTTTACTAGTTCTGATGATTGATTTTTTTTTATTTATTTTTTACGCAGTTACGTTACATATATATATAATATTTGTATATATAATAATATAACGTATATATAATAATATATGTATATATACAATATATATCATGTATATATAATTTCTATGTACATGTAATAAAAGAGTATTTAAAAAAAATATATACTTATTTTCCTGAATTTAGTAATGATAATAGTTTTTACTAGACAGACAATTGGTTTTGGGTTTATCAATAGCAGTTGACGAGTCTTGTGACATAAATAATGCAGTGCAAGTTTCACTTTGATAGATTTTTGTCTCTTTTAAGCCCTAAAGAACAATCTCTAGGATTATTGCTACTCAAAGGTTAAACGGACGGAGAAGATATCGCATGGGCTGCAATTGAGTGAATGGATAAACATTATATATCCCTCGATAAAAGTATAACCGGCGTTTGAAAAGGGTTTGTTGCTATTTTGAACGAAAAAATCGATCACGAGATACTTGTTTACCATTGTATCATTCACCAGGAAGTGATTTGTGCACGAACATTTCCGGAAGACATTAATGTCTTCAAACCGTAATTTCCGGAATTATTGATTACTATTATCAGCTCCATTTTAGTTAAAGCTCTTAATCATGGCATGTTCCAAGAATTCGTGTTTGAAATCGAGACTGAGTATGCTGATCTTCTGCTACACAAGGTTTGTTGATTATCGAGAAGGAATGTTTTAAAATGTTTTGTGTCCGTTTTTCCGGAAATTAAAGAATTTCTCTTAGAGAAGAGCATTCACTATTCGAAACTAACAGACAATCAGTGGATTCAGAACTTTAATTTCATAGTAGGCATTTCGTCTCATCTACTTAATCATAAACTACAAGAGAAAGGAAATGTAATTGTTTTGATATTAGAAGAAGTAACAACAATCAAAAACAAATTATCCGTTTTTGCTCAGGATTTGGAAAGGGAAACATTGTTTCACTTTCCTAGCCTACTGAAGCATCGCCTGTAAAAAAAAAAATATATTGATAAGCACCTTTTTAAACAATAATTTTAAATATGGGGAAGCATTTCTCAGCAGGTTTCAGGAATTTAAAAACAGCAGAGCAATTTTAGCATTTTAAAAAATCCTCCTAATGCGACAGTAACCAAATAGTGTAAATTTTCTCCTTCTGAAATTAACAGTGGTAACTTTGAAATACAGCTGCTGGATTAAAAAGAATTAAAATAAAACAATGGTATGTATCACTCAAAACTCAAATGTCTTTGTGTTGAATTGAAAATATTTGAGAAGAAAAATGTGATCTTAGTTCACAACACAATTGGTTGGCTTTGAATGGCCTGAAGAAGGAAAACGTGATTATTTTCAGCTTTTTGATTATTATTCTTTAATTATTCAAATGAAAATTCTATTTTTTGATTTTATTTAATTTTCCATTTATAAACATAAATGCAAACAATCTTTTTTCAAGCATGAACATTTTCAGAAGTAAACTGAGAAGCCGTCTTATTGATGAGAACTTTAAACCATGCCTGAAATTAAAAACAGCAACATAAAAACACGATCCGCGTGTTACGTTTTGCGTAACACGCGGATCGTCGGTGACGTAAAGTACTATCTATGAAAATTTTGCTTAAGATATTTTCATTCACTTTATCTTTCCATTTCTTTGTTTTTCTTTCTCTTCTAATACAGTACATTACTCCTGACAGTACGAAATTGTTCGGAGTAACATATATTATTACAGAAACATGTTTTGGCCATTTACAACCATTTATAACACCGCTTGAAATTGATCCCAAATGACAATTTTAATACAAATCAGATAAAATTGCATTTAACTTTGTATTCTTACGGTATATTGCCGAAAAGCCGTTGCTGAGACCTGATTTTCCATTTGATAGTTTGCATATCCCCTTTTCCCTTTTATGAAGATCTCGATAGAGGGGAGGATCGTTCCTGTAGCCCTCCCTAACATAAGCTACCGCCTACAAACAATACCAGAAACAAATTCTTTTTCAATTGAGACTGATTAAAGAAGTGGCTTTGGGGGTTATGGTCTGGTTTAACACGTACTGGAGATTTCATTGTTGAAACAATATTTTTCTCCAAAATGCCTTTAAAAGATACTCCACTCACCTTTTAAGGTAAGTTTGATATATACCTACAAATGGTACAATAGAGACCGTGTCTTTCACTATATTTTTAATCACCTTAAATCATTTTTTATTTTTAAAACTGGAAATGGCTTTTTAAACTTTGAGTTATCTGAGGTTCCAACTAATCTTTACTACGAAAAATATTCATCAGAAAAGATTAAAAACACGACATTAAACATCACTATCTGAGTCAGAAGCCATGGCGGCACTCGTAGTTGCAGATTTTCTGTACTCTTTTCCAGTCGTTAGAAGTACCTAACGATTTTAGGAAAACCTTAATTAAGCCACTTTATAAGAAAAGTGATAAAAGTGAGTGCGGTAATTATTGAGGCATTGGTCTCGTCTCTGTAAGTAGTGAATTACTTAGTAATATGATACTTTTTAGACTGAGAGATGCCGTAGACAAAGTTTTAAGAGAAGAACAATGCGGTTTTAGAAAAGGTAGAGGATGTGACGACCATATTTTCACTTTTAGGCCAATAATTGAGAAGTGCCTGAGTTTTCAAACACCTTTGGTCCTCAGTTTTATAGATTATGAGCAAGCGTTCGATTCTGTTGATAGAAGAGCTTTAGCAAAGGTCTTATCCTTGTATGGTATACCAGACAAACACATTAAAGTGATTAGTGCCATGTACCAGAATAACATTGCTGCGGTTAAGGTAGGAAATGAGGTTAGCAGCTGGTCTCGTATTGAAACATGAGTTAAGCAGGGATGTGTTCTGTCCCCCTTTATATGGATTATTTTGATGGACTTTGTCTTAAGGAGTACAGGAAAGGTAATGAGAGATCAGGGAATCAAATGGGGAGGGAAAAGTCTCCTGGACTTTCCATATCCTGGACAAATTTTGAAGTTAAATTTTGAAAATTTTTCTATCCTCGTGAAAAGAGTTTATCTGTAAAACAATGCATTTTATTCTCAGTTTTTTAAACACGAGTTCGTTTACGATTTAGCCAACAGGCTTCAATGAAAACCTCACACTGTCTTTTTGTCATCAATGCTGGTCTTCAAAATTCAGAAATTTCAGAAATACAAGTACCAAAGAAGAACTTCACTGGTTATGAGATAAAATTATTTTTTAATTACATTATTTAATAGTTCGTGGTAACAAGCTGTAGGTAAGGTGCGAACCGGCTCAATAGCAACCGAATCTCTAAAAAACGGGATTTCTGTACCATAGACATATCAAAAAAATTGCCTTTTTATGCTGATTTCAAATATATAAATTTCAATAAGTTTTTTTTACCCATCAAAGGTTACGAGCCGGAGAAAATTTTCCTGATTTTTGAAGAAAGAGAGAAACCCCCCCCTGAAAGTCAAGTGGTCTTAATAAAAATCACACCATCAAATTCAGCGTATCAGAGAATACCCATTGTTAAGGTTTCAAGCTTCTATCTGCAAAGATGTGAAATTTGTATTTTTTGCCAGAAGAAAGATCACAGATGCGTGTTTATTATTTTTTTTCCATGGGTGATCGTATCGACCCAGTGCTCCTAGAATATCAAGAAAGGGCTCATTCGAACGAAAATTAAAAGTTCTAGTGCCCTTTTTAAGTGACCAAAAGTTCGAGGGCAGCTAGGTCCCTCCCACACACCTTTTTCCCAAAGTCGTCTGATCAAAATTTTGAGATGGGCATTTTGTTCATCATATTTTAAAAGGCCCAATAAACATGCTTTTGGTTATAACATGATCCCCCCCCCCCACATCCCCAGGGTTTAGGTCCTTAGGTCATAAATTTGCCCCTTGTTTGGGCATAGTGTTCGTTATTGAGATGTATGCATACATTATTGGGTGGGGCAGACAAAATTTCTGCTGGGAGGTTTTCCACGGGTAAATTTTCCATGGAGAGAAAATTTTCCAAGGAGTGAAATTTTCAGGGGATATTAAGCACTGGGGAAATTTGCCAGAATTCTTATACAAAGGTTTTTTTTTATGTCTTGCTCTTTCTTTTCTGTCTCAATTTTATGCGCGGGGTCGTTAAAAGTAATTGTCCTGGGTAAATTTTCACCAGGATCGAATTGTCTAGAGGATATTTTCGTGGGGAGAGGGTTTCTCCGTGAAGGTGGGGCCAGATTTCCTGGCATTATTTAAAACCGATCAGAAATAAAAAAAAAGAAAGTCTTTTCAACTGAGAGTAAGGAGCAATGTCAAAACTTAAGAAAGACGGAAATTGTTACGTATGTAAAGGGGGTTACCCCCTGCTCAACACTTCGCTCTTTACACTAAAGTTTGAATTTTGGCCCAATTCTTTAAGAATGACTCTCGAAAGACAAGGGCCGTTTAATTAGAACAATAGGCTAAGACGCCTTTTTAAGAGTACTAAAAAACTTGAGCGTAAAGAGCATGGTGTTGAGGAGGGGGCAACGCCCTTTATATGCGTAATAATTTATGTTTGTTTTAAGTTTTCAACAAGTAAAATGAGTCATTTTATGCAATTCTGAAAAAAAAGATAACTTTCAAAGTTTGGTAACTACAATTTTTTTGCATAATATGAAGTAATAACTGTTTCTTGACACGTTTTCTTCTCAATGGCCTCAATTTTAGGCTTATATATATATATATATATATATATATATATATATATATATATATATATATATATATATATATATATATATATATGGTACTTATGAATTAGATGGTGACTTCTATATAGTGCTAAAAAAGTCAAGTTTGGTTAAAGCTAATGAAATAAAATAGGATATATATATATATATATATATATATATATATATATATATATATATATATATATATATATATATATATATATATATATATATATATATATATATATATATATATATATATATATATATATATATATATATATATATATATATATATATATATATAAGTCTGTAAAAAAATTTGGGCTATATATTTGCACATTAGGGGGGGGGGGGGGCAAAGCATAGCATATATTAAATACGTAACGTAACCTAGCCTAAATACCTCCCCCTCCCTCAACTCCAAAAAGCAACAGTTTAAATATCATAAACGCAATGAAAACCACGCTTTGCATTGCATTTCTCTATAGCGGTCTCTCGCAGTTAACCTGTCTGACGGTTTTTTTGTGACTAGATCCTTTGCACAATATATTATGTCATGTATAACAATATAGGTACTCTTTCGTTATACCTACTCTCTTATATATGTCAAACTGTAGACGCGACGAAAAACACGTTTTTACGGGATGATTTAAAACACCGCTATAGAGAAATACAATGTGTAGCATGGTTTTAACTGCTTATAAGATATTTAAAGTGTTGTTTTTGGGGTTCTGGGGGGGGGGGGAAAGGTACTGAGATTAGGTTACGTATTTAATATACGCTATGCTTTGCCCCAAACCCTCCCCTAATGTGCAAATATATAGCCCAAATTTGTCTCTAAACTATTATATATTCATCCTATTTTATTTCATTACCATTAACCAAACTAGCAGTACATAAAAAAATAGATATAACAAAGGAGTGTTACAAAGGAGTATATATATATATATATATATATATATATATATATATATATATATATATATATATATAAATCGCACTAGCCAGTGATAAGGACGAATCCTGTAGACGCCGGTCAATGATGATGGTGGCTCAGCTCATCGGGCGCATCCCAAACTGGGCGCCATGGCTTGCTGCACCAATCTCTGTCAACAGCTGATTTGAAGGCTTCAGTATTAGGGGACATGACTGCATTCTGGCTAAGGGAATTCCATAAGCCAACCACACGGTTGGAGAAAAATTTGTTTCGCAGCCTGGTATTAGCGCGTTTCCGGTAGAGCTTTAGGGGTGCCCTCTTGTTCTTGACGAACTATCTAACTGGAATAAGTCAGGGATGATATCGTGGTTGCAGATCAATTTGAATGTCATCAATACATCTCCTCGCTTACGTCGGTATGTGAGAGATGGTATTTTGAGCCTCTGGAGTCTGCAGAATATGGCAAATTTTGAAAACCCCTTATGCATTTCGTTGCTCTCCGCTGCACCGATTCCAGAATCGATTGGTCAAGCTTGTTAACTGGCGTGGCAATGGACATCCCAAATTCTAATTTTGGTCGGATCAGGCCCTTTAGGAGCTTAGTAATCACTGCTGGAGATCTACTGCAGAACGTTCTCTTTATTATACCGAGGGTTTGGTTGGCTTTGGCTACTGCAGACTGCGTGTGTAAGTTGAATTTGAGCTTGTTATCAACCAAGACTCCCAGATCTTTTTCGCAGTGACTGGTTGTAAGTGGCTGTTTAAAACCACAATTGGATTCCATAAAATACTGGCTGAGAGGGTTGTTTGCTCCAAAGTGTATGACCTTGCATTTTTGGATATTAAATTCTAGTCGCCAGGTTTTTGCCCATATTGAGAGTGCATTAAGATCTGCTTGGATGTCTTTGGTACTTTGGGGGTCATAAATTGGACAAATTATTTTGGAATCATCAGCATATAAGCAAATCTTATTCTTTATGATTGAAGATGCATCATTAATATAGATGTTGAATAGAGTTGGGCCCAAAACCGTGCCTTGGGGTACTCTGCTTTCTACATCTGCTGATTCAGAGAAGAAAATTGATCCACCATCCCCAAATACTCTTACCATCTGCTTCCTGTTGGTAAGAAATTGCATTGTCCAATTTAGGACTTCATCGTGGAGGCCTATTGCATGGAGTTTAGAATTTAGTCTCCTAAGACATACTTTATCAAATGCTTTCGCTAAGTCTAATAATATCATATCAACTGGGGATCCCGTGTCCATAAGTTCTGTGACATGCTCGTAAGCATCAATGAGGTTAGTATCAACTGATCGACTGGGGCGGAAGCCATGCTGGCTAGGAGATAGTAGCTTGTTCGCATTTAGGTGTTCAATAATGGCTGAATTAACTAAGCCTTCAAGAAGTTTTCCCACTCCCGAGGTGAGACTAATTGGTCGACAGTCGCTGGCTTCATCTCTGCTGCTTTCTTTATGAACAGGTGTAATGTAAGCTTCCTTCCAGTCTTGTGGAATAGATTTAGTATTTAGGGACTTTTGGAATAGTAGGGTGAGAGGATGTGATAGTACTGCATACGTCTCCTTTAAGAGCCGAGGGGCACTCCGTCAGGTCCTGTTAATTTATTAGGGTTAATCTTCTTTAGTCAAGTCTCTACACCTACTTTAGTAATATTAATGGGCGGCATACTTTTTGAATTTTGTACTGTGGGGGGTCTGGAAGTGGGGCATTATCTGCAACTGTGAATACTGAAATAAACTACTTATTTAATGCATTAGCTATCTCCCTTGGGTCGCAGATTTTAGATCCATCTTGTACAAGTTGAGTGACAGAATGCCTTCCAGGCTTACCCGATGACACATACCTCCAAAATTTCTTAGGGTTAGTTTTTGTTGCAGCTGCCACTGATTCCTCATACTTCTCGGTGATATTTCTGGAGAGACTTCTAAGCTTGTTACGTGCCTGCTTATATTTTGTGTAATAGTCAGCCTGGTTTTGATTCTTTGTGTACAGCTTCCAGTATTTCTTTTTTCTGTTCCTAGCCATTTTTATTTCTTTTGTAATATACGGGAGGGTTATTGGTTTCCTTTTCCATTTTGTAGAAGAGTGATTTTCAATAGCCTTCAGTAATATTCTTTTTGTAGTTGTCCATGACTCTTCCACATCTGTATTCTCAATGAAAGACCAATCACATTGAGTCAGTTCCTGACGAATTAGACTGTAATCAGTGTACACGTGTTTTGTAAATTCTAGTCTTTGGAGATACAGTCTAAAACTGCAACTTATGACAATGTGGTCACTAGCTCCAAATGGTGGTAGGGGCTTGATGCTTATTATAGACTCTTGGTCTTTTGCTAGTAGTAGATCGAGTAGCGAAGGGTTCTGGCTATTTCTATATCTTGTCGCGAAGTTAACTGCCTGGTACAAAGAATGATTAAATAGGCACTCCAGGAATGGTCTTATTAAACTATTTTCAGAAAAACCGAATCCGTTGACCCATTGAATATTTGGGAGATTGAAATCACCAACAATAGTTATGTTTCCTCGTAGCTTCATTTTAATATCAATTGAAGTACTCATAGCAAGTAAAGAGGATTCAAGGCTAGGGGAACTGAGGCTTCTATACATGCAACCAATGTAAAATGGCCCACAAGGCAGGAGGACAGATATCCACACTTGTTCAATATATGGTTCATAATCTGAATTAATATCTATGCTTCCTACCTTCAGAGAGCTTCGGATGTACAGGGCTATTCCTCTTCCTCCTTCTCTAGATAAGTTGGTGACCAAGGTATAGTCGGGTATCTGGATCTGGGTATCTCCAAGAGGAGTGTTGGTCCATTTAGGTTTAATCTCGCAGAAAGTGTAAACGTCTGCTTTTTCCGACGAAACGGCATATTTTATCTCATGGAGCTTTGACGTTAAACAATCTATGTTACTGAAGACAACATTCAGACCATTGTTCATCCAATGCGTGCAACTTTTATTCGGGCTATTATCCAGATCATTACATTCCCCAGACTCTATGCTGCTGTGGTTTGAAACGTCACTCATGAAAACAGTCTGCTCAGAAAGAATATAGCTTACTGATCTTGCACTGTAAAAAGATTCACTTGATTCGTCAATAGTACTAACTTCAACATTATAAGACACAGGGCTATTTACACTACTATCTATATTTCTTTGAGAAGCATCTAGATCGTGTCCATTGCAGCTGGTGCTGTGGAGGTGGGCACGTTTTTTGGAACAATTCTGTTGCCTCGAATGACTAGGTTTTCTTCACCATTAGCTTGTCGCGCATGAAGTACTTCACACAGCTTTGTCCTCTTTATACGGTCGGCTTTTGAAACATCATTTTTAAACTGAATTTGGCCTGTTCCTTTTCTCTCATATGACTTTTGCAGGATCACTTTCTTAATTTTTAATTCATCAACCGAAAAAATAATGGGGCTCGCCTTACGCAAATCATTTTCATTCCTGGAGTTATTGGGACTGACGAGGTGGCGAACATTTCTTACAGCTATCCGTTGTAGTCTGTATTCGTTACATAAGAAGTCACGAATGAATGTCTCATCAGTGGGTTGCGGCAATACTCCGAATGCTAGGATATTTGATTTGCGTCTTTGTTTGTCTCTATCTTCAGTGATCCATTTTCTCACGTGGCTCTTAAGGTGCTGGTTCATTTCATCTTTAAGAGATTCTACTTGAGATTTGATTAGCTTTTGTAACAGATCAGGATTACTAGCAGCCCCCGGGCCTTCTTCAAGCGAAGTAATACGAGTCTCCACATCCTTGAACTTGGCATAAATGTCTTTCTTGAACTCTTCTTTGAATTCACTAAATGACTGTTTAACTGCATTCTTGATTTTAATATCTAGGTCCTGTACAGCACTTATTGCAGGTTCAAGTGGTTCAAGTATTTTTTTAACTATTGCTTGTATTTCAGCTGCACTAGCGCCACTATGGGCGTTACCCTTACAAACAGGACACTTCCATTCGCAGCCTAATCTCCTTGTCATTTTTGTCAGAAGATTATACTCGGGTTTGCTAATTTCAAGGCAATCGATGCAAAGCCATTGTTTACAAATGTCGCAGTTCATTGCACTAGATTCTTCATCCAGACTCTCATCACAAGCAGCACAAATGTCTTTACCTTTTCTTGGGCTTTCTCGATGCCTTTTTGATGGCAATCTGCAACTTTGCAACTTTCAGGCACTGATATCATGGCGACACCAAATAAAACGCAACTCAGGTAACAGGTAACAGAACGTAACTTGGATAACAGAATGCAACCAGGAACACGAGAATGCAGCGCCGCTAGGTAGCGTTAGTGTAAAGTCCAAACTTTAGGATAAATTATTGACAAAAATCGAAATAAACTTGACACAATTTGCTGCAAATGATTTGCTCTTGGACAAATAACTCTCGGCAGATACCACTAGAGCACTTGCCACAGTTACTTTCAACTCTTCTTCTAGCTTTTCCTCTCCTGGCGCTCAAATGAAAGTATTATATCTCGTCGATGCTCAGAACGCAAAATTTATTGCCTTGACAATTTTCGAGGTAGACAGAATGTGGGAAGTGCAATACTCAAATCACCTATTCCCAGCAGTTTAAGGATTAAAATACCGCTGGTACCAATTTGGCCTCTTGTTTGTTTGCTATTGCTCCCTTCTGCACAAATGCAGATCTTTGAAACCTCATTAATTGGTATTGAGCAAAGTTGTGTATATATATATATATATATATATATATATATATATATATATATATATATATATATATATATATATATATATATATATATATATATATATATATATATATATATATATATATATATATATATATATATATATATATATATATATATATATATATATATATATATATATATATATATATATATATATATATATATATATATATATATGCAGTTGAGCTAGATCGCCTTATTCTAAATTTCTTCTTACTTTTAATTTCTCTTAGAAGGCTCCTTTTTCCTTGATAAAAATTTTCAAACTGAGGAGATTCACCTTGGGTGGTTGGCTTTTTTTTATTCCACTAGATTCCCAACCATCACAAATCCAAGTGTCATTATAGCTTCATTTTCATTCGGTAAAGTAAACTGAATTTTACCCCCACCCCTATATATATACCACTTCAGGGTATATATTTGCACATTAGGGGGGTTGGGGTGAATTTTATTTCTGATGTAAATGAGAGGTAAGTTTAAACTTTCTCCCCATCCCCTAATGAGCAAATATATACCCTGAATTGGTATATATATGAGTCGGGGGTAAAATTCATTTCTGACAAAAAATGATTATTATATTTGGAAAGAGCATAAAAAAGGCATCAAGTGGTATGTTTACTTTATTTGTGAGTCAATAATATGAATAATGAAAAATTTACCAATTTGTAAGCCTAAATAATGGGCTTTTTTGGGCTGTAACAGAGTTGCATAGTCCAATAAAAATGGAGTTAAGCTGGGGCTTTACCTTCCAGAATCTTGGTTTTCAGATTCTGTGGTAATGTTTTTTTGCTTGCAGTCTGGAATGTGAAGCCAGACTGAAGTACCCTTTACCAAACCAGAAGAAAGGGCATTTGAGCTTACAAATTTCTGGATGCTGGGAGCTTTTGTACTAAAAAAATATTTTAATGGTGGTAGAAACAGGATAAGGAATTAAAAATTGACTTTAATAAACATAAAAACAAAATGATTATAGAAGCTCTGGATTACTAGAAAGTGGAAGTGGAAAAACCATCTTGGAGTTCTTTTTTTGGACCAACTTAACTATTCAGAAAGCCCAGAATCTACAAATTCCAATAGGTGAAGCCCCAAATTTAGATTATGTCTTCTTGTTCATAGAGACAGTCTGACAATTTGTATGATGGACAAAAACTATTGGGTTATTATGTATTACATTGACAGCATCTTTATCTTTTTAGCTGCTCTTTGATTTCGAAGGAAATAAATTAGTAATAACAATGATAAAAAAAAGAGAAAAGAAGGGCAATGGAAAAGGTTGTTTATTTTGTAGAGAGTAGACCTACTATTCAAAGGAAGATACGTGTTTTGCACTTCACACAACACACACTAAAATTTTCGGTGTCTGGGACATTTTTTCCCCAAAAAAGTACATTTGTAGAGCTTTGTTTGGTACAAATTAAAATTTTGACATAGCAGCACTGGTTGACAGCATTTGAAAAACTTGAAATTGTAGGAAAATGTTTTTCATTTGAAAAAGTATGTGGGGGAAGAAGAAGAGTAACGGTTGGATAAACATCTTCTTTCTTAAGTATATATTTTTACTGTGTTTTATCCTGCTTAATCATTTGCAATTTCAATTATTGTTCCTTAACTGTTTACATTTTCAATTATTGTGCCTTATTAAAGCAGTAAGAATTTGGCTTGTAGGCTCAACATGGGTAACCAAGACCCCTGGTTGGGGGGTGCGCCTTTATCAGGTGCTTATCAGTCACCACCCTATATGATCATTCAACCAAACACCAGTGTTTGTGGACAATATGGAAGTAATGATCAGTATGTTTCAGCCCCTATGTCATACAGCCAGTATCAGGCTCGCCATTTTTCTCAACAGGGGCGGTGGCAGCCCCAGCAACAAGTTGTTCATGTCCCAGTGAATAACTCTAATGGACAACTTAGTGCAGCCAGCATCAGTGGCTACAATCTACCTGTCAAAACTGGTTCCAGATTCTTGACAATAATAATGACTTCCCATCTTTACCAGCAGAATCTGATGAAGATATGTGAAGTGTTAATCCAAAGTTGGCAGAAAGAATAATAGACAGTAGTGAGGATGGAAAAATTAGATTCCCAAGTCTGGGATTGGACCCTTCTTTCGGGATGGAATGAGAAAAATCCCCTTGTGTAAGTATACAGAGAAAAATAAAATACAAGAACTAGAGTCAGTAATTACAAAACATTGTTATATTCCTGTAAATGAATCGTTTCTAGCAAGAGTAGAACTTGAAGCTATAGATACGAATCAAAAATTCGTAGATGAATTTTCCATACTTAAATCACTAAAGGAGTGTGTTTCCCCCATCATGTTTGAAATTGAATCAAATAGAGAAAGAAATATGCTGTCAGTTTATGTGAACACCATTGAAGAATCAGAAAAAGTTCAAAAAATTCAATCAATAGGAGGTGTAAAAGTGAAAGCTCAGAAGAAGGAATACACGAGAAGAGGGATTTTCAAAAGAGTGCCCTTGTACATGAGTGATGAACAATTAAAAAAGTGCATAGAGTCATCAGTTCAGATCACTGAGGTTATACGGCAGAAGAGATACAAAAGAGAGTCAAGGAAACTTGAAGATAGCTCTGCTGTTATGGTGGTGTTTTCTAGCAATTATTTCCCACCTATTGTGTGGTGTTGTGGAAGGAAAAAGGAAGTTTTTGTATATAATCGTAGAATTCTTCAGTGTTTTAAATGCCAACGTTATGGTCATCTACAAAAAAATTGTAAAGCAAATGAACCAGTTTGCTTAAGATGTTCTGGAAAGCATGAGTCTGTGAATTGCCCTCTCAAAAACAGTGATTCTACAAAAACAGTGATTCAGTCTTGTTTGGGCGTTCATACTGTAAACACCTCTGTTGGATATATTCTGGATATAATCTCATTATACAATAAGACCCAATTGTGATTCCCTACGGACTTATCATAGTCAACAGAATCAAGTCTTGATATAATCTCATTATACAGTAAGACTCAATTGTGATTCCCTATGGACTTATCATAATCAACATTTTTGAACTTGAATTATTTATAGTTAATTGACCAAACCTGTTTGATGCATTGCCTGTAGGAGTCAAGAGCTGATTTAATCGTAGTATATTTGGTTAGCGGGGGGTATTCACACACCCCCCTTGCCAGTAAGTCCCTTTTGATGCTATTTCGAATGAACTGCTAATCCCCAATTCTCCCAAAGCGGATTTATAATCGAAATTTATCATGGCTAATGTTACGCAAAAATCGTTCAACGAGTTCAGAAAAGTTTTGAGCGGAAAACTAGATTCTATTATTGCTACGCAGACAGAATTAAATAATAAGCTTGACGGAGTTACTTCTGAGATCACGTCGCTGAGAACGGAGGCTGCCGGCCGAGATGTGAGGCTTAATAACTTTGAGAAAACTATCGACGAGTATTTCGACAAGTACCAGGCCCTGGAAAAACAGCTACTACTTATCGACGTGAAAGATCGCCGTCTGAACCTTATTGTGCATGGTTTACCGGCAGAAGAGCCTAAAAATAAAGTTGAAGATAGCGTCATTAAATTAGTTAGCGAAAAGCTGGGTGTAACTAGTGACATATCTATGACTAAGTGCTCTCGGATTTCTTCACGGGCTGCAAACATCACAAATAGGCGCAGCAAGCAAAATAGCCGACGCAAGGAGTCCCCCGTATTTATTTCACTAAGCTCGGAGAGTGATGTCGTGTCGATCATGAACAATGTTAAAAAGCTAAAAGGTAGTGGGATTATAATCTCTACAGACCTGCCCCCTGCTCTCAACATGATTCGAAACTCCCTACTCTCGAAAGCACAAGAAATGAAAGAGTCGAAACTTATCGTTTCATCCAGAGTGCGTCATAAGGGTATTAACTTATGGCTAGAAGTGAAAAAAAGTGATTCTTCTGACTGGGAAAAGATTAATTAGTTTGTTTGTAGTGTATACGCGGACCATTATTTGTTTTATTTGTTTAATGAAATACGTCCACGATCGAGAGATGAAACAAGTTCTTTTGTTGGTGTGTGTCATGATTGGGAAAATGACCACTAGTCAGTGTTGGTTTTTTTCTTTTCGTTGTTTTTTTCTTTCTTATTGTGTTCAGTGCTCAATGCGACTTCGACTTGTTAAGTCTGCCATGCCAGATTATGCTTCATCGTCGCGATTCTTTTTTTGTATTTTCCATAGGGCTAGAAATCAGGTTCTGTTTTTGCTTGGTGTGTTTTTTTAAGTTGAAGATCAGATATTTAACAAGAAGTGCCGTACTCTTCCACATCAAGGTTTTGTTGATGATTTATTGCCACATCACTACAGACTCCCACCAGACGGTTTGGTAAGTCAAAATGATTTTGATTAATTCTGCCGGTGATGGGGCATCGAGTGGGTTGAGAGATTTTGAGAGAGACCCATTAGATTTAATAAAAATTTCTGCAGATTGTGGTTTTTCGGATGATGATTATGATATCTCTATTAGATCCCTCCCTATTAACACTTATTTACTCCCTAATGAGATTAACGGACATGTTTCTCCTGGTAGTGTGAGGCTGGCGAGTTTAAACTGTTGCGGGTTGATGAGTAGTTTGGACCATTTATCTTCGTTCCTTCCATGCTGCCGAGTTGATGTATTAGCTGTATGTGAGACTTTCTTAAATGAGTCAACTAGTCGCCTAGCGAATATTAATGGTTACAATTTTATTTCTAAGACTAGGAATGACAGATCGAGAGGAGGCCTTGGTTTTTTTATTCATAATGATATTACTTACAGGATTGTTTCAGATTTTGATTCTATGTATGAAGAAATGTTGTTTGAATTTTTGGTTGTTGAGCTTGATTTTGGTAATGAAAAAGTGTTGTGTTGTTTGTTTTACAGACCACCTAGCTCTTCGGTGCAACATTTCATAAGTAAGCTGGAAGCGTTTTCTTCGATCACAATTGAGCGGATTCGGAAGATTATGTACAGTGGGGGTTTTAATATTGATATAAGTAATGCTAGTCATGCTCTTTCATCTACACAATATTCGCCTTCGGCTGTTGATTTTCTGACACTTTGTCTTTCGCTGGGGCTTCTCCCAGCTTGTCGTATTCCAACTCGAGTTGTAAGCTCGACAGCAACGGTAATCGAAAATATTTTTCTAAATATGGAATTTGATTCGTGTCATGTTATTATCGATGACACGTCAGACCACTTTATGCTTTTGATGGAGATAAAAACTGGGCGACAAACGGCGACTCCGATCCAAACAACTAGAAGGCTTGATGCTACATCTGTTCAGCGGTTGAATGAACTGCTGCTTAAAATTGACCCCTCTCCGTGCTTAGACTGCGAGGATTTAAATCAAGCTTCACAGTATTTTGTCAACGAATTTACCACAGCACTTAATGTGTCTTGTCCGATGTCTTCAACCCGTCTAAGACGTTACAACAGATCTAAAAAGCCTTTGGTTACACGAGGACTACTAAGGTCGATCCAATCAAAGAACAGGCTGTATAAAATATATCTATCGAATCCCGATGAAACAAATCAAGCCTTTTTTAAAGCTTACAGAAATTGCTTAACCAAGGCTCTCAGGTCTGCTAAACAGCTCTACTATTTGAAGGCATGCAATAGCGCGCATGGATCTCCTAAGAAGGTATGGACATTAATAAACGATTGTATCGGCAAAAAAAAGTTGAATTCTTTTCCGGACGAAATGATGCCACCAGGTGGTGATACAGCTGTTAAAGGAAAACTTAACGTCGCCAACATGCTCAACACGCACTTCGCTAAAATAGGTGAAAAGACGTCGGAAGAGGCATCCCAAAAATCAACGCCAAATTCTGCTGATTTCAAAAGTTTTCTACCCTCTTCTACTGACCGATCCATATTCCTCACTCCAGTCTCGTCTGCTAAATTGATGCTTGTACTTCATCAACTCAAAAATGGACACTCAGAAGGAATCGACGGATCTTCTACGAACTTGCTTAAATCGATTATGCCTAGTATAGTAAGTTTTCTTGTGCACATAATTAATCTTTGTTTCAAGAATGGTATCTTCCCTTCATGTATGAAGTCCGCCCGTGTTATTGCACTACACAAAGGGGGAGATATAAAAGATCCGTCCAACTATAGGCCCATATCTATTCTGTCTGCTTTCGGAAAAATTATTGAACGTTGTTTGTACATGAGGATTGTAAATTTTCTTGACAAGAATAGTTTTTTCAGTAAGTCCCAATTCGGGTTTCGAAAAGGACATTCTACAGAGCATGCTATTTTGGCAGTAACCCAGTTTATTCATGATGCCTTGGATAAGGGTGAAATTCCAGCTTCCATATTCGTGGATATACGGAAAGCGTTTGACACTATTTGCCACATGATTTTAAATGAAAAATTATCTAATTGTGGTATACGTGGTCCGGCTAAATCGATAATATTGTCATATTTAAGCGATAGAGTCCAGTGTATTGATGGGGGCGATGTTATATCAACGTCTTCGTACCAGTCAAATAAAGTTGGAGTGCCCCAAGGTTCAATTCTCGGCCCTCTGTTGTTTTTAATTTATGTTAATGATATTAGTAATTCAGTTGAGGACCTAGGGCTGACCGTTCTCGTCGCAGATGACACAGCCTGTAGTGTCTCTGGAATCGATGAAGATCGTGTCAAACATAATTTAAGTCCAGTATTCGATAGACTAGTAGCATGGTTTACGGCAAATAGGCTAGCTCTGAACACTTCAAAAACAAAGTTTATGGTATTTTCGTGTACGTCACGGGCACTTCCATGTCTGAAGTTGATTAAGTCATCTGTTTCAGGTATGGATATATCACGTGTTGAAATTATTCGTTACCTTGGTGTGCTGGTTTACTCAAATTTGAGTTGGAAGCCGCATATAAATGGTATAAGATTGAAGCTTGGAAGGAACGTGGGTATTATGCAACGTATGCAATTCATTTTGCCGCTCGAAGCTATGCGTTCTATTTATTTTGCTCTTGTTCATTCTTATCTAAATTATTGCCCACTTATTTACTTGAATACTTTCAGAACCCATTTAATTCCGCTTCAGAGGCAACAAAATAAGGCGCTTCGTATTTTAAAAAGTTATCTTCCTTCCCCAGCGTCTTTCCCCAGTAAGTCTTCTACAAAGAGTTTATATTGTTTATTGAATATTCTTCCTGTTAAACTTGCAGTTACTTTTAACTCGATATTATTCAAGGTTAATCATAATCTCCTGTCACTGCCCAGTTATTTCTTTTCTTTTGATTTGTTCCCAGTTGCTCCGCCATCTTCTCATCTAGCTCGCAGCATACGCAAACTACGCCAGCCGTTAATAATTTCAGAGAGGTCCCGGTTTTCTCTACGAAATAGTGTGGTTGCCGCGTGGAACCAATATGAATCTATTTTTGATTTTGATGTGTCGATCGGAATTTCAAAAAATAAAATAAAATCATTACTTTTGGACATTTATTAGTCATATAATATTTTCATTTTTTTTTTTTTTTTTTTTTTTTTTCTCTTCTTATTTTTCGATCTCTCTCGGATCTTGATATACTTCTTATTGTCCCATTGCTGGTTGAGAGTTGTTTATGTATCGTCGGGTGGGTGTCTGCCGTGATGTGGTGAGTAATTAACCTTACATTTATTGATTTATTTATATTTGTTTGTGAAGTATACCATTTTGAATAAAAATCCGTATATTTCTTTATTGTTTTTCTTTTTTTATCTGTGCAAAACGAGCTTGTCTCCCTGCCAGATATCTGTATATATTTAGTGTCATTATGTAAGATTGAATAATAAATGAACCTGAACCTGAACCAGAAAAAGTACAAACTTATAGATGTGCTAATTGAAAAGGCTGTTACTCCTCAACATCTAGGGAATGTCCCATTAGGCAACAAGATAGAAATGTATTGCTGATGGCATAAAAATACAACCTGGGGTACAAGAGATCCCAGGTTGTGTACAGAACATATGCACAAACAGCCAGCAAATAATCGCTCAGCCACAGCTCATTTAATCAGGAAAGTAAAGATACTACATCCTCAGGAGATATTCTTATACCTATTGTTTCGGCCTTGGCTATCACACCTGTGATTTTTCAAATACAAGACAGCAGTATAAACAGCAGAATAGATCATTTATGCACAGTTATCCAAACTTTGACCAGTGTAAAATTAGACAGTCTTAAAATTAAAGGTGCTATTTTAAATTTTCACAACAATGAACAGAACAACTAATTATCTGAAGATAATAACATGGAACTCACAATCATTTCTTAGAAATAAAAAAGAAATCTTCCTAAATTGTATGGACGAGGAAAATGTTGACATCTTTTGTATACAAGAAACTTGGCTTCAGAATAAAATAGTTCAAAAACTATATCCCTACCAAACTATAAGGAAGGACAGAAGCAGTGGTAATGGTGGTGGTGTAATGATAGGAATACATAAAAATATACATTTTGTTCCACTTACAATGCATTCTATGGACTCTATGAATGATAAAGGAATAGAGGTAATTAGGTGCAATATATTCATCAAAGGTAAGAAACCTCTATATATAATTAATATTTATAATCCTTCAGGGAACAATGACATTGGTACTGAGTTACTTGCTTTAGTCAGTGAAATCCCAAGCAATTGTGATTATATTATTGTAGGAGACCTAAATGCTCATAGTAGTGTATGGTGCTACTGCCCAATTATAAACCAACCTGGAACCAGTGTGGAGTATTTACTCCTAAATACCACATGTTGTTTATTGACTCCCAAAGGGTTAAGAACAAGGCATAATTCCCAGAGGTTAACATATACCACCATTGATCTTCAGTTTTGTAGCCCCAATATTGCTTCTAAAGCAAACATATCTGTTTTAGATTCTGCATCTTTTAAAGGTGACCATAATTGTATCTCAATTGAAGTAGTCCAACACCTATCACCACAAAATGAAAAACAAACACCACCAAAACATAACTTGAATAAAGCGAAATGGAATGAATATACAATGAAGTGCAGACAAACTGACATAAAGGAAATTATAAGCCATGGTATAAGTAGTGTTGACCGTATAAATATTTTCCAGCGTGAAATTTTAAAAATTGCAGACAGTACAGTGCCACAAATTGTTGGCAGGAACAAACATAAATGGTCTAAATGGTGGAATGAAAGTTTTGAACAAGCAAAAAAAAATTTCAACAATCTTAAAAAGAAGTATAACCTTGTAATCTTTATTGAAAATCTCATAGAAATTAAGAAGGCTAGAGCCAGTTTTAGACAAACAATAGTTAAAGCAAAAGAAGAGTCATGGAAGAAGTTCCTTGATGGTCTTGACTTTTGAAAACCTTCCTCCAATGTTTTCAGATTTATAAAGTCAATGATGGGTACTCCACCAGCCTGCTCCAATCCTCCTCTATATTTGAATGGTCTTGCACTAGTTACAGATGAAGAAAAAGCTAAGGCAGGATTGGAACTTCTCCAATGCACTGTTGGTTGCCACGACCCAGATTCTGAGGGAGATGCACGTACTATTTGGAAAATAAATCACATCAACAACCAGAGTAATGAAGAGCCTTATAATGATCTATTTACAGTTGTTAAGCTGAATAGTGTGATATGTAGCTTGCAAGCTACTGCACTAGGTAATGATGGAATTTACCCCCATTTCATTAAAAATCTATCTGAGACTTGGGTAACAACTCTTTTGAACATCATAAATGATCAATGGTTCCATAACGAATTTCCTGAAATGTGGAAAGAAGGCGTTGCAGTTATGCTACCCAAGTATGGCAAGGACCTAACCAGTTTAAATAGCTATAGATTTATTACCCTGTTGCCAGTTATTGGTAAAGTTTATGAGAGACTTATAAAAAATAGAATAAATTACATCACAACAGAGAATAAGAATTTGAATGATTTTCAATGTGGATTTGTCAAAGATCGTAGTACAACTGAAAACTTATAAAACTGGTAATGTTTCAAAAAACTGCACTGCATTGCCTCCAGAACAATTTGATTATGGTTGCAGTATTCTTAGATCTGAAGGGTGCCTTTGATAGCATTGTTCATAGGAAAATTCTTAATAACCTTATAGAAGCCAAATTTAAGGGAAGAATACTTGCAGTAATTTATAGTTTCTTAACCAAACGTAATGTCAAGGTCAAAGTTGGAAAACACACTACAGTTGACCAAATAACACCTATGAGATCTGTTCCCCAAGGCTCTGCATTGGGTCCCAATTTATTTAATTATATTGTCAATGACATACCCATAGAGGATGGATCTACTCACTCTTCTGTCTTTGCGGATGATTTAGCTTTATGGGCCACAGGTAGAACAATCGAAGAAATAAAAGATGCTTTACAAAGTTCACTTTGAGCTCTGGAAACCTGGGCCTGTGATGCTGACATTGAATTTTCCTTGGAAAAAACAGTAGCCATGTTAATCACAAATAAAAAGCTTGTGACAAAGCCAACATTGCTCCTTGATGGGCATCAAATTAAATTTGTTGAAAAGACTAAATTTCTGGGCTGCAAAATTGATTCTAAGTTATCTTCGATAAATCATGTTAATGATGTAGGCAGATTGTGCCAAAAAAAACTGAATGTGATGAAAATGCTTACTGGACCCAAACATGGAGTAAAAGCTCCTTTCCTTGTGGAGTTTTACTGCAAATATGTTCGTCCAAAAATTTAATACGGCTTGCAGATATATGGTCTGTCAGGGATTAGTTGTCTGAAAAAACTTGACGCAATCCAAAATTCAGCACTTCGGATTGCCTTTGGAGCCAGGAAAACAACGCCAACAAAATTTCTACACAGTGAAGCTGGAGTACCGTTAATTTTGACCCGTATGAAAATTCAAGCACTAAGTTATCTTCAAAAGGTTTGGATCAGTGACAATAATCCTATTAAAACCAGAATCATCAAGACTGGTAGAATACTCACAAAAAATCCATCCAGGAAAAGGAATAAGCAGTATTGCATTGAATTTGCTCTTTCATTGCTAAATGAAGAAGATGTTAGACTGAACCTAACAATGGCATTGAAGGTTCCCTCAGTGATACAAATCGCCCCTTAGACACTGAAATCCCTATCAGGAAGCACTGAATTCCCTGCAATCATAATACCACATGCACTTCCTTTATTTAAGAGACTTACAGAATCCCTATATAAGTATCATATCCAGGTGTTCACTGATGATTAACAAGATAATCAAGGAGTAAGTTTGGCATGTTTAATACAAAATTTTCGCATAATTAAAATGTATTGTCTCCCACAGTTCGCTTCAAATTTTAATGCAAACTGTCTTTCAATACAAATTTCCATCAATTTGATCAGAAGTTATTTCCAGAAGCATGGAACGTTTATAATATTTTGTGACTCAAAGAGTGTTGTAACAGTAATTCTAAATTTCCATCTAAAAAAGAATAAAAGTTCTGAAATTTATAAATGTTACTCTATGTTGCTTTATTCATTGAATAGTGGCTGGTCAATATCTTTACAATGGTTGCCTGGTCATGCTGGGATCCCTGGTAATGAGGCTGTGGACAAACTAGCAAAAGAAGCCATATTGGATGGTGAGGTTTTAATGCCAGACACACCAAATGAAATTAGCCAGATTGCTAATATAATACAAAAGATAATAAGAAATGACCAATTATTGCTAAGTAATACAGCAACAAGCAGAATTAGCAATGACAGCATGACCTCAGCCAAATCAAATCTTGGCATTTACCATCATCTTAACCGACAAAGAGGAAGAGCTGCTTTTCGTATAAGATCAGGACATTGTGGCCCAGGAAGTTATATGGGGCGTTTTTATGGTGAAAATCCCAATTGCGAAATTGGTGGAATAAATGAAACATTGGAACATAGTTTGTTCGATTGTACATCATATGTAAAATATAGGAAAAAGATTAAGGACTTTTTTGAATTGTATGGTTTACCATTGCAGATAAATCATGCTACATGGAATAGTGAACATTCATTAACAATAACTAATCTCATATTGGATTTTTTGTCAATGACTGATAAACTTGGAAATGTGTAGTGCCTATCTATAAAATTGTATAATGTGCCGTCTTTTCATTTGCAGCAGTCGGAAGATTACTGCACATCGAAGAAAGATAAATAACACGAAATTTGGTCACAAGGTCCTTGAAGACGTGAGGTGACCTCAAATCAACTCAACTCAACAACAACAATGTTTTTCATTTGAGTTGCCTAATAAATGAGGTTTGAATTGTTATAAATAAGTATTTTTGGAATATGTTACTCTTGAACAACTTATTTACAAACTAGTGATATGTTTTTATCCATTTTTCTATAACTTAACTAGTGTTGATAACTTCTCTGTGTGGTTACAAAAATGAAATACCTTTGGGGCCCCTTTAAGGGCTCAAGATTCAACTAGCCCCAGAAGCAATTCTTGAATTATTAAAGAGCATAAAAAAGGAATCAAATTGTGTTTTCACTTTCATCTTAGCTAAATTATCTGGCCCACTGCAAATTTACCTATACTTTTGTCTGTATACCTATCCTTGAAAGTTTCATTTTCCTAACCTGGCCCCTTTCCAAGATAGCTAAAAGTAGTTTAACTAGAATTTTACCCACTTGACTCCTTTTCTTGTTATTTTTTTATAGTTCAATAATCCTATCTAAAGGAATTGCCAAGGTTTTTTTCTCTAACCTTAGGAAATTAAGATAGGCCTACATATATCTGAAACCTCATTAGTTCAGATTGAGCAAAGTTTTGAAACTGAAAACAGTTCTTGTGCTTCATTTCAGCAGAAGACCTATTTTGCAAGGTTTAAATTTTATAAAAAAAATATTTTTGAAGGTCTTCAAAGGTCACTGCCCTCTAGAGACAGAAGGAGTGGAGGTATATGCTTCAAAACAGTTTCTCATGACATTCTTTGGTATTTGTTAAGAATCCAGAAAAATGCAATAAGTTAAGTTTTGTTAATTCTAATGAAATAAAAAGAAGTAGGATGAAAATATAATAGTTTATAAACAAATTTGGGCTATATATTTGTACATTAGGGGGTGGAGGTGGGGGTAAAGTATAGCATATGTTAAATACATAACCTAGGTGGTAAGTTTCTAGGTGGCACTACAATTTAGCTAGGATAAAAGTGCAAACATCATTTGATGCCTTTTTTTAGGCTCTTTCATAATACAATAATCACTTCTGTTGCAAATTGCATATTTAGCCCGTAAAGGGGCCCCAAAGGTATTTTATTTTTGTAACCACACAAAGAAGTTATATCCTAACCTACAAAATACTTGATTTTCAATTCAAACTGTTTTCCTACCATTTCAGTCTTTTCAAATGCTGTCAACAAAAATAGCACTGAATTTTGCACTTCAAAACTTCGCCATCAACAATTCAAGAGTATATATTTGCACATTATGGGGGGTGGGGGGGGGGGGTAAAGTTCATGGTAAAGTCGCAGTGGGCCATATAATTTAGCTATGATGAAAGTGAAAACATCATTTGATGCTTTTTCATGCTCTTTCATAATTCATATAAAATATTTTTGGGGCCCCTTTAAGGGCTCAAGATGCAATTTGCAATGGAAGCAATTATTGTATTATGAAAGAGCATAAAAAAGGCATCAAATGATGTTTTCACTTTCATCGTAGCTAAATTATAGTGCCACCTAGAAATTTACCACCTAGGTACCTTTTCTTGCCCCTTCAACCCCAAAAAAACTAAAGTTTAAATCTTTGTCCCTGAGTGAGCAACACCTCACAAGTGGAGGAAACCTATTTTTCATTAAGCACCTTGGTCTTTCTTGGTGCAGTCTTTCTTGCATGTTTCTGGATTCTTAACAAGTACCCATTCTTCAGTCTTTTGATCCATCCCTGAAAGTTTCATTTTCATAACCTAACCTCTTTCCAAAATAGCAAAAAGTAGATAAACTAGAATTTTGGTATTCTAGTTTAGCTACTTTTTGCTATCTTGGAAAGGGGTTAGGTTAAGAAAATGAAACTCTCAGGGATAGGTGTACAGACTAAACTATATCTCATGTATACAGACCTGTGAAGTAGACAAATTCTAAGAATTAGAAATCAGAAGAGAGTTAATATGGAAGCTTGGCAATACCTTCCCAGAGTATGTTTTTGGCCTTGGATTAATTACTGTAAGTTACATTTTCTTAGCATAACCCCTTTCTAAGATAGCAAAAAGTAGCTAAACTAGAATTTCACCAAAAAAATCCCAAGTTGTCTTGAAACTTATGTTTATTGTCATGGAGATCCCAATGCACAAGAAAAAATTGAAAAAAGTTTTGTCAGGTTTTTACATTGCTGTTTTTAATTTTAGGCATGGTTCAAAGCATCTGAGAAGCCTAAGACAGCTTCTCAGTTTATGCCTGATAATGTTCAGGCTTGAATATCATTCAATATTGTTCTACAGTTTGGCAATCTAATTTCAAGACACATTTACAGAGACTAAACTGAGTTCACAATAAAGCACTTCAAATTTTAGGCCCAGCACCAAACAGACTATCAATGGCATCACTTTACAGACTATCTTGCAGCGTTTTTTGTTTTAAATATTTTTCAGGAACACTCCCATCACGATTTAGAGGCTTATTCACACTAGCATCACAAATCCATAGTTTAAATACACGATCTTCATCAGACATTTACATAGCCCCGACACCAACAGCTAGGTCAGAATTTTCTCCAAGAATTGCATGTGCTAGAGAGTGGAATGCACTTCCGCAAGAGCTGAAGTCATATAGGTCTCTCGGCTCCTGTAAAAAGAATGTGAAAAAATATCTAAAAGATTAAATATTTTTTTTACTAGATTTATTTTATTATTATTATGTTTAGAATTTTTCAATATTATTATTAATTATCATATTTTAGTTTGATACTTCAAGGGGTGTGAGCAGAGGAGAAGTTGTGTTAAATTTATTGTTATTTGATGGCGGTTAGGGGTGGAAATTGGAGAGGACAGGAGGCCATGCTGTATTTAGAGTGTGCAATTATTACAGGCCCAAACGTGTATCAATGCACAAGGAACTAACTTAAGTGTATTTTTATATATATTTTTTTGAATTAAAACCCATATTGAACTGAACTGAAAAGGATTGTTTGTATTTATATGTAGAACTGGAAAAGGAAAGAAAATTAAACATGATCATTTTCATTTGAACTTAAGTCAAGAACACTATTGCAAAAAAATGAAAATGATCAAGTTTTCCTTCTTCAGGTTATTCAAAGCCAACCAATTGTGTTTTGAACTAAGATCAAATTTTTCTTTCCAATATTTTCAATCCAACACAAAGACATTTGAGTTTTGAGTGATATATACCATTGTTCTATTTAAATTCTTTTTAATCCAGCAGTTGTATTTCAAAGCAGTCGTATTCACTATTGATTTCAGAAGGAGAAAATTTCAACTATTTGGTTATTTTAGCATTAAGAGGATTATTGACAAATGCTAAAATTGCTGTGCTGTTTTTAGATTCCTGAAACCTGCTGAGAAATACTTCCCCCATATTTAAAATCATTGTTTTAAAAAGGCGTTTATCAATAGAAAGTTATTTTACAGGCAATGCTCCAGTAGGCTAGGAAAGTGAAACAATGTTTCCCTTTCCAAATCCTGAGCAAAAATGAATAATTTGTTGTGAGCAACACCTCACAAGCAGAGGAAACCTGTTTTTCATTAAGCATCTTGGTCTTTCTTGGTGCAGTCTTTCTTGCATGTTTCTGGATCCTTAACAAGTGCTCATTCTTAAGTCTGTAGACCAATCCCTGAAAGTTTCATTTTCCTAACCTAAGCTCTTTCCAAAATAGCAAAACCACTTTACTTTACCTTACTACCCCCAATAGGCAAATTTATAGCCTAAATCATGTATTTCTCATTTTTTTTTCTGTTTCTTTGCTTTGTCAATGTTGCTTCATTGCTTTCAAATCTATCTGAACAAAAGAGTTATGTAATCAAGAAATGAAAAATGCATGTGAAATATATAATTGAGCTATATATTTACACATTAGGAGAGGGGGGGGGGGAGGTAAATTAAAATGAAAACTCTTTAGGATTATTATGATGAATACTTTCAGTTTTTTTCAACTGTACATTGATACCTCATTTGGAAGAAAAGTGACTTGCAGAAAATTCAGTGCACATATACAATTCAAGGTATATGTTTCCACCCTAGGGAGGGTAGAAGTAAAGTTCCTTTCTGATGTAAATGAATATTTGTCTATATTTGGATTAAGGATGAAACTCTGATTCTATTAAATATCTCTTTTTCTTAGCTATATCAATTTCATGTTAATCAGAAAATTTACCAAAGAAACTTACAGTAAATGTGTTGTGGTTGTCTATATTTCAAGAAAACAACCTAATTAAATAAAATTAGTTGGTCTATCATTAGATTCATTATTTTATGCTCTTTCAGAATATTGTGGTGGCTTCTCTGACAGTGCACTCTGTCTCTTTGATGGTCCCCCATAGCTTTGGGCCTAGAAAATATAAAAGTAAAACATTGAAATTCTTACTTTATAATATTGAACATGTTTCTATTAATCAGGTCAGCATGGAAATCAGGCTAGAATGTGGTTACACAAGAATCTTGTACAATTTGGTCATAAATTCAGATGATCTGCTGCATACAGTAACCTATGCTTGATTATGATAAGGATCTGAAATGCTTTGGCCCCTGCTGTTTGTAAATGTTTGCTAAATTTTAGTTCCTTATCAACAATATATCCCATGTCTCTCTCCTTTGCCTAAGAGTCAATTGTCTTGAGCCATCCCCTACTATCATTTGGTACTGTCACCTTATGTTCATTCTCTCAAAGTGCATTGACTTGAGCTTCTGAATGTTAAATTTAAGTTTCCACTTATGGGCCCATGGTGAAATCAAGTTAAAATCTTCTTGCATGGAAGCTCTTGTAACTGATGACTCCACAGAGCCAATAAGCTTTGAATCATCACCATATTGGCTGATTTTATTTCTTACAGCTTCTAGAGCATCATTAATAAAAACCTTGAACATTGATGGACTTCAGATTGTTCCCTGAGGCATGTCACTGTCATCTTCTGCAACTTTTGAGAAGTATTGTTGTCCATTGCTTACCTCTTTGCTTTCTTCCTAGAAGGAACCGTATCACCCATTCTACAATCTCCAGATTGATAAATTTTAGTTTTATCTTCAGCCAGCAATGACAGACTTTGTCAAATGCTTTGGAAAAATCAAAAAGGGTTATGTCAACTGGAGGATTGAGATCTAGCAACTTGGTGATGTTGAAATAAGCATCTATAAGATACAAGACCCAGATCTGAAGCCATGTTGGCTGTCTTTGACCATTGTGTTGTCAAATAAATGTCTAGTAACTATGATATTCACAATTCCTTCAAGAATTGTACTGACTGTTGAGATAATGCTAATGGGTTGGTAATTGGTGAAATTCTTCCTACTTCCACCCTTGTGGACAGGCATAATATTTGCATTTCGCCAGTCTTGAGAAACTACTTTGGTATCCAGAGACTTTTGGAACAGTTTTATTAAGGGAGGGGCAAGCTCCAAATGGGCCTCTTTTAAGATGTGGGGATGAACTCCATCAGGGCAAACAGAATTATTTGAATTCAATCTTTTGAGCCACAGTTTTAAATCCAGGGGTTTGATGGTGATAACTTACAAATGTTTCTCAATATTGTAATCGAGTATTTATGGCAAGGGAGCATTATCTGGTGGTGTGAAACCTGACTTGAACTACTTATTCAGGACTTTGGCTATATCTCCAGGATTGGTTATACTATTCTTATCTATTGGGTGTTCTGTTACTGAATTGTCTTCTGGGCTTTTGAGTTGAGGCATATTTTCAAAACTTCTTTGGATTGGTTTTGAAGCTGATGCTAATGACTCCTTGTACTTCCTTGTAAGTTCTCTTGTAAGGTGTCGGACTATATTTCGTATCAATTAAAAATTGTCATAATTTGCCTGTCTTGGAATGTCCCTGTACCTTCTTCAGAGTTTCTTGATCTTTTAAATTGCTGGCCTGATTTCTCATGTCATATAAGGGAGCGTTCCTGGTCTATGTTTACAAGTGGTTGTTGTATATTTTGCAGTTTTTTGTATGATCACCCTCTTCTTATCAAGCTAAGAATTCTCTATATATTTTTTTTTCAACAAAGGACTAGTCTTGGTGACCTTCTGCAAGATCTTGGTGATCTTGCCTGACTTTGTTGTAATTTGTAAACACATGCTTTTTAAAATTCTCTGTTTGTGGGTACACCTTTAGTCAGCAAGTAATGGCCATATGGTCACTTACCCCAAAAGGGAGCTCTGGGTCAACACTTTGGATTGCTTCCTCATTTTTAGCAAATAGGATATCGAGGATATTTGGGTTCCTGGCCCTTCGGTACCTAGTTTGGAAATTAGTAGAATGATATAATGAATGCTCCTGTTGGCACTGGCCAGTCTGGTAATCATTATTACCTGCAACAACATAGCCATCAACCCATGAGATTTGTGGCAGGTTCAAGTTTCCAACAACTAATAGCTTATAGGAAGGATAACTCATTGCTGAATTTATAGTATTTGCAACTGCAAGGTGTAAACTTTTCTTACAGGGGGAAGTGGGGTTTCTATAAATACATCCTATAATTAAAGGAAGACCCTTTTGCTCAATCTTCATCCTAATCTGCTCTACCCACGGCCCATACTGGGAAATCATTGTAAAGTGTTCTTACCTTCAGGGTTCATGGGATATACAGGACAATTCCTCTTCCTTCAGGATTCACAAGACTCAAAACTACTGTAAACACAGAGATCTAGATTTCTACATCAGTAAGTGACATTAAAATATTCTTTGGTCAACATCAGTAAAAGAAAAGACACTCACTTCAGGCCTGGTTGACATTACAGCCTTAATTTTATCTAATTTGGCTGTGATGCAATCTACATTACTGTAAAGTAATAACAGTGCAGTTACGCTCGATATAGGCATCATTGGTACCACTTAGCTTTGACTGACAAGATTAGAAATAAGAATTGTTCAAAGATTTTGTGCTACAAACACTTGACACTGGCAAACAACTCATCATCATCTGTTGTAAATGTAGGCTTACATTTGACATGTTTAAACTATAATTTCTATTAACAGTACTATTTATATGGTTTTCGATAGCAGCAATTTCCTCTACATCTGCATTACCTGCAGCTTCAGGGAGGTTGCAGGCTGTTGAGAGTTTTTTGGGACAATCTTGTTGTTAGTCATAAAATTAATTTCACCACCTGTTTGTCTTCTGTGCAGTTCTTCATTTAATTTGTGTCTTTTTTCACAGTCGTTTTGAATACATCAATTCGGAACAGTACTTTATTTTTTGTCTCAAAAGAATTCTGAAGAATCAATTTCTTTATCAGTCAGGAACAAAGAACATAATTGGTGGTGTTTTTTTTTTTTATTCTAATATTCACGGCGCCAGGTACTTCAAAGTATCTGATATGCCGCTATTCATTTACCTCTTTCAATGGCCTCGAGGTTTTAAATGTCTATTGAACCTTCTTTTGAAGGTGTCAACAGAGCGATCTGCAGGAACAACATCCCCAGGAAGATTGTTCCAGATAGAAGTGCAATGCCGGATGAAGCTGTTCCTCAAGTACTCGGTTTTTGGCGTATCCTCTTTTGGATAATTGGACTAAGCTGTGTGCCTTCGTGTCTGCCTTGTCGGCTGGACAAAGGGGGGCACAATTCGAGAGAATTCGTCTGAGGGAGGCGAATTCATGTACTTGTAGAAAACAGCCATTGACGCTACAGCAAACCTTTCATTTAGAGGCTGGAGCAATTCTTGTGTAGAGGCGCAGCCTGCCCTATTTGCCCTAATCTGGATCTTCTAAAGTGGTGCCAACAGCGTTTTTGGAGCACCAGCATATAGTGGGCATCCATATTCAGCTATGGGTCTGATGCAAGACTTGTAGAGTGGGATGATCAAGCTTGATGGAAGAAGGTTTTTGCAGCGAAGAGTAACTCCCAGCTTTCTTGCGCAGGAGGTTCTCACCCGATCAAGGTGGTTGTTCCAAGAGAGATTGGTAGAAAAATGAATCCCCAGTAGACAAAGCTCGTCGACTCTCTTTATAGCTTCATTTTTGAAGATGAAACTGGGGTGTTCACTTGGCACCTTTGATCGGGTAATCAGAAGCTTTTTTTGTTTTCGATGCATTGAAGTTGATCATCCATACATCAGACCACTTTTTAATTTTCAAAAAATCCATCTGTAGGGAAAATCCATGTGTTTAGGGACGGCTGAGTGTGTCGTGGTATCGTCGGCAAAATGATGCAGAGGGTTTGCGAGGTTGTCTCCCATTTCGTTTATGTAGATAAGGAAGAGCGTAGGTACCAAGACACTGCCCTGGGGTACCCCTGCTTTCACTGCATACTCGTGGGAAATAAACCCGCCAAGAACAACCCGCAGTAAACGATCGGAAAGAAAGCTTTCAATCACTTTTAACAGACATCCACGAACACCATACACATAGAGTTTCTTTTGCAGGCCACGGTGCCATACTCTGTCAAAAGCTTTCACAATGTCGAAGGATAGTAGCCTGATATCGTATCCCGTTGCCAGAAGTTGTATCCACACCTTATACTGGGCCACTAGGCAGTCTAATATTGAATAGTTCCAGGGGAATTCTTATTGGCGATCGCCTAGAAGGTCATTTGATTCCAGGTACTGATGAAGTGTTTTATTGGAGACGCTCTTGTCAACTTTGCCAACACATGAGAGAAGGCTAATAGGCCTATAGGAGCCCACGCTCGTTGGATCGCCTTCTGGCTTTAGAGTAGGTATAACATGGGCGGACTTCCATGTTCGTGGGAAGGTTCCGGAGCAAAAGCACAGCCGAAAAAGCAATAACAAGGGTCCAGCTAGTTCGGCACTGCAGTATTTGAGGACAACATTTGGTATGTTGTCAGGACCCGTGGCTTTGGTCACATCCAGATGTTGCAGAATGCGAAGGATCTTGGCAGCAGAAAAACTCACACGTTCCAGGACAGTGTCGGTTCGGTCGGAGAATTTGGGCACTTCTCTACCGTCATCAACTAGATTCGAGAATTCGGCAAAAGCCTTTGCAAGAGCTTCAGCCTTTGCCTGTGGACCTTGTACCACTGTCCCGTTACTCTGGAGAGAAGGAATTGCGGTCCCCTTGGACGACGATAAAGCCTCCTTGACAATTTTCGACCAACTCTTTGCCGAAGCAAGTTGAAGTTTGGTGGTGAATTCCTCCTTATACTGAACCCGGGACTGCCGAATCGCTCGAACTGCATCTTTGCGCGCATTTATGAATGCAATTCTGTCCTCTTCGAAAGTAGCCATCGCTTGTGTGCCTTTTGCTTTGCTCGGATTGTCTTCTTACACTGGGCATTGAACCAAGGTTTGTCCTTACTGGACACCTGGATCCACTTTGAAGGGATATGTTTTTTGACAGAGTCAAATATGGCTGATATTTATCTGCAGCTTTCTCTGGGCTTTCCAAGAGGAAGGATCTCCTCTGCTGAGAAAAAAGAGTGTTTCTCAAACCGTCTCAATCACCTCTTTTGTATAGCCAGATTGTTCATTCATGCTTTACTGGAGGCGGAATACGTAGGTTTCCACGTGCAACGACGGCGACGTGGTCACTGGTGAGAGCATGAGCGTCTACCTTAAAGGAGTCAGGGTGATCTGTAAGGAATAGGTCAAGACGAGATGATCCGTTTGGGCCGTGATACGTATCAAAATTGACAAGCTTTTTCAGGCCGTAAGAGAGAGATAGATCATACAAATGCGACCCTTCCGTATCAGTATTTTTGCAGCAAAGCGGCAGGCTATGATGGACGTTGAAGTCTCCATGAAGGATAATGGCAGACTTAGCGTGCTTGCCCCGAATATATTCAAGGGAGGTTTCAAGGTAGCTGGTATCCAAATTGGTATCTATCTGGATCCAAATTTCAGGAGAGCTGAATGGTTGATAACCGAGAAAAACTGAACAAACATTTTCAATGACAATTCCATTTTCTGAAGGCAAATCATTGAAGGATTAGAAATTGTTCCATGTTATTGTAACCTTAAATGGCTTCAGAACTATATTAGTAAATGGTTTGCGTGATAGAATCGATACTGTTTCCTCTTTTCTGGAGCCAGCATGCTATTGGGCAAGGTCTATTATGCAAAATATTAGGTATCCTACAGGAAAAGGCGTTAATATCTTAGGAATCAGATATCTTGATCAAAACTGTAAAAATCCCAGATTATCTTTGCACCAGATCTTGTGAAAAACAAACTTAGTTGAACTCGGACTTCTCTATTTTACAAAATCAGTATATTTTATCCAATACTGCAGATTCTTCCTTCTGTAAAGCAATGCGAGAAGTAGAATGAAAGAGAACGAGTAGAACGCGAAAAAAAAAAGAATAAGGTATGAAAGACATGGGTATTTTGTGAATTGTTGATTAAATAAAATAAGTTCGCGAAAATGGCGAAATGCTAATAAAATTTACAACCCTCACTCCAAATATTTTACCTAGCTACACTCTGCCAAAAGCTAGCATTTCGCCAACCTTCTGCTTACTGTGGTAATAATTTCTGAACCCTCTGTTACTCCACATTCGGATGACTGTGCTCTTTGCCCACATTCATAACATGTTTTTGATGGCATCACCATCGATAACATGCCCGAACCTCGTATTTTCCAAAGAGACCTGCCTTAATTTTTTTCTAAAGAGATAGATTTTCAAAAAAAAAAAAAAAAAATTTTTGCCATTTTCGAGAAGAAAGCAGTCACATTAAAAAAACACTTCAAGAGTTTAGTGATTCTTATTCTGACCTGGTGGCAACTATTGTAAGAGCCACAGAGAGTTGAATCTTTTTTGGATGGCCTTTGGTCTCCTTTGATGTCTTCTAGACATTATGCTTGAGTTGTCTTCCACTATGCTCGAGTTGTCAGCCATTATTGACTTGATGTTGTCTCTGCTTTTTACTAGTATAGTTTTCCTTACCATTTCTTTTGTAGTGTATTATGCATCATTCAATCACTCTATCTTTTAGAAATCATGGATCCTTTGCAAATTGAGACTAATGAACCCATGGAAATTCCAAATTTTGTTCATTCATCCTATGATTTGGACACTCCTTATATCAATTCTTGCAGCACGTCCCAGTTTCTGGTCGGTTCTTTTACATTAAAGGAAGAAGGTATGCTCTCAAAGAGAAAGTGTGCAAAAGCCTCTTTTTGTTTATATTACACTTGGGTCATTTTTTATAAAATGAAGTATAAACTGGCATTTTGACACACTTTGTCTCAGTCCATGTGAAACTTGATGGGATTATTCCTTCCGACGAGGGGATCAGCTACCTAATTTTTTTTGGACACAAAATAGTTTAAGTCTTTTTTATTTGCAGATTATTATGAATTAATTTTTTTTTCTTTTTAATATAGAAAAAATATAAATAAATGAATAGTCACTAGACAACCTTAAACACAATTATATTGATCGATATATTTAAATTCAGCTAAGAGGCAGCTGATTATTGCGACATTCATTGTCTAAAAATTATAATATTGAATGTAAATGCTAAAAATTTGAGCCCTTTCAAAATTCTTCCATTTCAGGATTTTGATACAACATCCCTGTTAAAGCACATATTATTTTTCTTTGCCAAAACTATTGTTTTTGTTAGTTTTTTATTAACTAAACTTGTTGGCGTTTCAATCCCAGAGCCCTTAGGGCAAAGGCCATAAGTTACACTAGCTGCTCATTATTTACATATAAACTTTTTGAGGAAGGAATGCTCTTATAAACTTTGGAGGGGCTTATTCAATTGGAAATCAGAAGTTCTGTTGCACTTTTTAAGACTCCAGAGTGATTGGAGGACTACAAGCGCCCTCCTCCTCGTCATCTTTTCCCCGATTATATTTGATAGAAATTTTGAGATAGCCATTTGTTCAAAATAGTCAAAAATTATATAACAAAGCCTTTGGTGTTGACAAAACCCCCTAGAGTCTAGGGGCAAGGGTTGTAAATTACTACCACTGCTTCCTCTAAAACCACTGCTTCTGTAGCACTTATTACAAGGTTGAGGATATTGAAATGAACATCTGAGGAAATGTTGAGAGGGATGGGAGGGATGTTCAACTGACCAAAAGGCAACATGTATCTGCTACTACTGCTATTAATGCTGCTGCCACTACTGTTACTACTGCTACTAATGCAACACTATTACTGCTCCTCCTGCTACCCCTATTACTATGATACTAGCACTATTAAAGCTACGCGTATGAAGGTGAGAATTTCACAGAATATCGAGGGGGGATTTGAACTAAACCAAAACACACTATTTGCATGCAGGTCGCAAAAGGGTGGATCCTAAGAATGGATTTGGGTATTAAGTTGTAACTTTCAGAGAATGCTTAAAGAGGTCAATTGACCAAAAGGTACATTCCTGCTACTACTAATACAACTAACACTGCTAGTACTACTGCTACTAAACTACTCCAACTTCTACTTCAATTGTAACTACTTGTAAGATTAAGAGTATTAAGGTGAAAAGGGTGTCAAAAGGGAACATCCGCAATGTTGTTTCTTTTTTTTCTGACCAAGGCACTTAATATTGAAGGAGATATCGTAGAAACTTCAAAAGAAGCTCATTCGATTGGAAAATTAAAGTTCTTACGCCTTTTAATAAGTCAAAAGTGATAGTAGGGTGACCAGCTCCCCCTCCCCATACCCCTCATTTCTCAAAACACATCATATGAAGATTTTGAGATAACCATCTTGTTTATCATAGTTAAAAGGTCCAGTATTTATGTCTTCGGGAATATCAACCCCCCACAGCCCTCAGGTCAAGATCTAAAAATCATACTAGTTGCCTCTAATTAACATACAAGGCTTTTAAAGAAGGGGTGTCGTATAAGCTTCGGAGGAGGGTCATTCGATTAGAGGTGAGAAGTTTTAGTGTCCTTTTAAGAGTCAAAAGTGATAAGAGGGCAACTAGCCCCTCCCCCACGTCCTTTTTTCGGCATGAGCATCCGATAGAAATTTTCATAATAGCCATTTCGTTCAAAATAGTCCAAACATCAAATAACATGGCATTTGAGGTTGACACAGCCCCTCAAAGGCTGTGGGCAAGGTTTGTAAGTTATGCCCGGGAGGATATAAGGTTTTTATGGAAAATGTAGCCGTATAAACTTTAGGGGAGGCGTATTTGATTGGAAATTGAAATTTCTAGTTCCCTTTTTAGAGTCAAAAGTGATAGGATGGCAACCAGTCCCCCTCCTAATACCTTCTTTTCCCCAAAAACTTCTGAACGAAACTTTGAGATAAGTATTTTGTTCAAAATAGAACAAAGATGATATAATGATGCCTCGGTAATCTAATTTATGCCAACCGAAATTATAATTTAGGAAAATATTAATAAAAAAATAAAATTGAAACTGCCCCAAAGCTTCACATCTGTAGGTAAGTAAAATTTTATTGCAATTATGTCTTAGGGGATGTCACCAACCCCCCCCCCTCCCCCCACGGTCCTCAGGGCAAGGGCTGTATGTTAGGTAATTCGTCCATTGTTTAAATATAGTATATGCTATTGTGAAAAGTGGACATGTTTGACCTTTACTTTCCAAAGACACGAAGGGTATTCAGGTAAGCCTTTCAGATAATGTTGAGGTTAATGCTGAACTAAATCAAAACACATTATATGCATACGGGTTGTCAAACGGGTGCCACTCAGGAATGACTGAGTATATTAATTTTGAACTTTCGTAAAATGATAAGGGAGATTATCAATTGACCAAAGAGGCAATATTTGCAGGCTACTACTACTGCAACTACTACTACTGCTATCACTACTACGGCTAAAACTACAGCTTCTGTAGTGAGTTCTACCAAGAATGAGGATATTGAAATGATTATCTGAGGAAACGATAAGTGGAAAGCTGAACTAAATCAAAATATACTTTGTTCACACGAATTGCTGATGCAGGTGTATCAGCAATATTTTTGGAACGGCTTATCGTATCAAGATGGAACTTCTGGCTTATCGTGATGGGGATTTTCAACTGACCAAAAGGCAATATGTACCTGTTACTACTGCTATTAATAGTGCTGCTACTACTCTTACTTTTACAGCTAATGCTACACTATTACTGCTACTACTGCTCCAACTACTACCAGTGCTACTATTATGCTAGTAGCCCACTATTAAGGCTACATCTATGAAAGTGAAAATGTAACTGAATGTTGAGGGGAATCTGAAGTAAATCAAAACACATTATGTGCATGCAGATTGTCAAAAGGGCTAATCTTATGAATGGATTTGGGTATTAAGTTGGAACTTTCAGAGAATGCTTAAGGTATTTTATGCCTTACCTCTCGACTGATTAAATCCGCTAGTTAGTGTTGAAATCCATCTTTTTAGATTTCATCCTGACTTTGTTCATTGATCAAAAGGAAAATAAAAGGTGAGCCGAAGCCAACCATTGAAATTTATTCTTATTTAAAAGTCTTAGTGTGAAGGTAACAAGACAGGTGCCAACGGGTTTGTTCTTGTTTTATATTTTTGTTTTGTTTTGTCTTTTACGGGAAAAACATCGTTCGTCGTTATCAGCGGTCTTTAGTTGGATAGTGTTTTGAAAATTAGGTCTTTAAGGATGACATCCCCCCCGCCCCCAAAGCCCTCAGGGCAAGGTTTGTAAGTTATCCCTGGGGGTATTTAATGTTTTTATAGAAAGTGTTGTCGTAGAAACTTCAAAAAGGGCTCATTCGATTGGAAATTGAAATGGCTAGTGCCCTTTTTAATAGTCAAAAGTGTCTGGAGGGCAAGTAACCCCCCTCTCACGCCCACCATTTCCTCAAACACATGCAATCAAAATTTTGAGATATTCCTTTTGTTCAACGTAGTTAAAAGTTCCGGAAATCAGGTCTTTTAGGATGACAACCCCATCAGAGCCCTCAGGGCAAGAGTTGTAAGTTATACCCTGGGGGTATATGAGGTTTTTATAGAAAGTGTTGCCGTAGAAACCATTCGATTGTAAATTGAAAGGGCTAGTGTCCTTTTTAATAGTCGAAAGTGAATGGAGAGCATATAACCCCCCTCTCACGCCCACCATCTCCCCAAACACATTCAATTAAAATTTTGAGACAGCCATTTTGTTTAACGTAGTTGAAAGTTCTGGTAATTATGATTTTGAGGATGACAAATCCCCCAAACCGCCCAGGGCAAGGGTTGTAAGTTATGTCCTGGGGGCATATAAGGTTTTTTTAGAAAGCGTTTATGCCCTGGGGGCATATAAGGTTTTTATAGAAAGCGTTTTCGTCGAGACTTCAAAAAGGGTTCAACCGATTGGAAATTGAAGGGGCTAGTGTCCTTTTTAATAGTCGAAAGTGATTGGAGGGAACTAACTCCCTTCTTACGCTCATCATTTCCCCAAACACATCCAATCAAAGTTTTGAGATAGCCATTTTGTTCAACGTAGATGAAAGTTCTGGATGTTATGTCTTTGAGGATGACACTCCCCCCGGAGCCCTTGGGCTAAGGTTGTAAGTTATGCCCTGGAGGCATATAAGGTTTTTTATTGAAAATGTTGTCGTAGAAACTTTTAAAAAGGTTCATTCAATTGGAAATTGAAAAGGCTATGCCCTTTTTAATAGGCTAGTCGAAAGTGATTGGAGGGCAACTAACCCCCCTCTTACGCCTACCAGCTCCCCTAAGATCCAATAAAAATTTTGAGAGTTTTCAACGTAGTTGAAAGTTCTGGATATCATGTCTTTGAGGATAATACCCCCCCCCCCACAGACTTCTCAGGGCAAGGGTTTTTAAGTTATGCCCTGGGGCATATAAGGTTTTTATAGAGCATTGTAATAGAATCTTTGAAGGGCTAGTGCCCTTTTTAATAGTCAAAAGTGATGGGAGGAAAACTAACACCCCTTCCATGCTAACCATTTCCCCAAAAACATCCAATAAAAATTTTGAGATAGCCTAGCTATTTTGTTCAACGTAGTTGAAAAGCCCGGAAATTATGTCTGAGGATGACACTCCGTCCACAGCCCTCAGCGCAAGGGTTGTAAGTTATGCCGTGGGGGCATATAAGGTTTTATAGAAAGAGTTGTCGTAGAAATTTCAAAAAGGGCTCAATCGATTGGAAATTGAAAGCGCTAGTGCCCTATTTAATAGTCGAAAGGGATTGAAGGGCAACTAACGCCCCTCTCACGCCTATCATTTCCCCAAACACATCCAATCGAAATTTTAAGATAGACATTCTTTTCAACGTAGTTGAAAGTTCTGGAAATTAGGTCTTTGCCAGCGTTGTCATACAAACTTCAAAAAGGACTCATTCAATTTGGAATCGAGAGGGATAGTGCCCTTATTAATAGTCAAAAGAGATCGGAGGGCGAATGCCCCCCCCCATGCCCATCATTTCCCCAAACACTTCCGATCAACATTTTGGTATAGTAACTTTGTTTAACGTAGTTGAAGGGTCTAGAAATTATGTTTTTGAGTATGACAACCCCAACAGCCCTCAGGGCTAGGTTGTAAGTTATGCCCTGGGGGCATATAGTGTCATATAGATATTGTTGTCGTAAAAACTTTAAAAAAAGAAACTCTTTCGATTGGAAATTGAGAGGGTTATTGCCCTTTTTAATAGTCGAAATTGACCGGAGGGAGAATAGCCTCCCCCCCCCATGCCCATCATTTTTTCCAAAAATTTCTGATCAACATTGTGATATAGTCATTTTGCTGAACGTATTTGAAGGGTCTGGACATTATGTTATTGAGGACGACAACTCTCCCCCCATTGCCCTCATAACAAGGGTCATAAGTTATGCCTTTGGGGCATATAACGTTTTTATTGAAAGGTTTGTCGTAAAAGCTTCAAAAAGGGCTCATTCGATTGGAAATTGAGAGGACTAGTGCCTTTTTATTAGTCGAAAGTGATCAGAGGGCAAATGTCTCCTTCCACGTCTATCATTTCCCCAAGAATTTCCTATAAAAATTTTGATATAGCCATTCTGTTAAGCCTATTAGAAAGGTCTGGAAATTATGTCTTTGAGGATAACAAATCCCCCCAGCCCTCAGGGGAAGTGTTGTAAGTTATGCCCTGGGGACATATAGGGTTTTTATAGAAAGTTTGGTCATATAAACTTCGAAGGGGGCTCATTGGATTGGTAATCAGACGCTCTGGCGCTCTTTTTAAAAGTCAAAGTGATCAGAGGGCAGCTACTCTCTCCCCCCTACACACACGTCATATTGTCCCGAAATGCGTTTAAGAGGAATTTTGAGATATCCATTCTATTCAAAACAGTCTAAATATAATACAAAAAGGCTTTTGGGGTTGAAACGAACACCAGAGATTAGGGGCAAGGGTTGTAAGTTATGTCCCAGGGGGTATTTAAGGTTTTTATGGAAGGGATGGTTGTTTAACTTCAGAAGAGGCTCAGACTTTCTACCTGAAAAAGACTATGTCAATATAAAACGAATAGAAATTAATCAAAAAAACCTATTGCACAAAATAAGTTTTTCATGAAAAAAAAATAAATAAAGAACTTCATTAAGCCAAAAATGAACAAAAATAGAATAAAATAATCTACCAAGCATAAAACTACCACAAATCAGTATCAATAAATAAATGAAACCCAAAACAAACAGAAGTTAAAATAATTCGAACTCAAAACGAGCAGAAATTAATCTGAGTAGGGCTCTAAACCCTATGCTTTCTAAAAGCCAGAATATAACTTGTATTTTACTGAAAAAAATTATTTAAATTTGTTTACTTTTATAAATTAAAAAAAACAAAAATTAATTAAGATTTTAAGGAATAAATGTCAGCATATTTATATTAAACTGACAATGCACATTTTCTTCAATAAATTCATTTGAATTTTTTTCAGTAAAGTACAAATTATATTCTGGCTTTTAGAAATCATAGGGTTTAGAACCCTAGTCAGATTCGTTTCTGCTCGTTTTGAGTTTGACTTATTTTAATTTCTGTTTGTTTTGTGTTTCATTTATTTTTTGATACTGATTTGTGGTTGCTGTATGGTTGTTAGATTGTTAGACTCTATTTTTGCTAAGTTTTTGTTTAGTAGAGTTCTTTACATTTCTATTAAAAATTTATTTTGAGGAAAAAGTTTTTTTTTAATTAATTTCTGTGCATTTTATGTTGAATTAGTTTTTTCAGGACAAAAGAAAATAACAATTTAAACCTTTTCTTTTTTTAATACTTTATAGTTTGACCCGCTATTTGTATGCTGGAGAAAAATTTTCAGAAATTTTTAACAACATACACCCTTTTATAAATCTGGACACAAATAGAACTGTTTCATACCTCCTCTAGTAGACCTGAAATGGAAAACTTGATACCATTTGCAAAAAATCTGTTTACTTTCATTGATAGCTTGGATACACTTACGCTATTTTGATTTGGTTAAATTTTAAGAGCTGAAGTAGCCCGAAAAATTTGAACACAATACTCTCAGTCTTTCTTGGGATACTCCTGAGATATCTCATTGGTTATTAGCATTAACATAGCGTATTTTGATTTAATCTTAAGGCAACATTTAGTTTTTAAACATAATGGGCAAATCGGAGGGTGGGCGCGGGAGGGCGGGAGTGGAAGGGGGATTAGTTACCCTCCAATCACTTTCGACTATTAAATAGGGCATCAGCCCTTTCTATTTTCAATCGAATGAGCCCTTTCCGAAGTTCCCACGACAACTCCTTCGATACGAAGTGCACTTGTCTAAACAACAAAAACAAAAAATATCGCTAATCACTTTCGACTATTACAAAGGATACTAGCCCTTTGAATTTCAAATCGAATGTGCCCTTTTTGAAGTTTCTACGACAAAGATTTCAATAAAACCTTATATGCCCCCAGGGCCTAACTTATAACCCTTGCCCTGAGGGTTGTAGGGGAGTGTCCTCCTCAAAAACATATTTTCTATCTGGAAATGAGCTACGCTGAACAAAATGGCTATCTCAAAATTTTTATTGGATGTGTTTGGGGGAATGATGGGCGTGATAGGAGCTGTTTGCCCTCCAATCACTTTCGACTATTAAAAAAGGCACTATCCCTTTGAATTTCCAATCGAATGATATTTTTTTGAAGTTTCTATGACAGCGCCTTCTATAAAAACCTTATGCCCCCAGGGCATGACTTAAAAGCCTTGCCCTGAAGGCTCTGGGGGAAAAGCCCTTGCCCTGAAGGCTGTGGGGGAGTATCCTCCTCAAAAACATATTTTCTATCTGGAAATTAACCACGCTGAACAAAATGGCTATCTCAAAATTTTGATTGGATGTGTTTGGGGCAATGATGGGCGCGGGGGGGCTAGTTGCCCTCCAATCACTTTCGACTATTAAAAAGGGCACTAGCCCTTTGAATTTCCAATCGAATGAGCCTTTTTTGAAGTTTCTACGACAACGCCTTCTATAAAAACCTTATGTGCCCCCAGGGCATAACTTATAATCCTTGCCCTGAGGGTTGTTGGTGAGTGTCCTCCTTAGAAATATATTTTTATTTGGAAATCTGCTACGCTGAACAAAATGGCTATCTTAAAATTTTGATTGGATGTGTTTGGGGAAATGATCGGCGGGGGGGGGGGCTAGTTGCCCTCCAATCACTTTTGCCTATTAAAAAGGGCACTAGCCCTTTGAATTTCCAATCGAATGAGTCTTTTTTGAAGTTTCTACGACAACGCCTTCTATAAAAACCTTATATGCCCCCAGGGCATAAATTAAAACCCTTGCCCTGAGGGTTGTGGGGGAGTATCCTCCTCAAAAAATATATTTTCTATCTGGAAATCAACTACGTTGAACAAAATGGCTATCTCAAAATTTAGATGGGATGTGTTTGGAGGAATGATGGGCGTGGGGGGGGGGGCTAGTTGCCCTCCAATCATTCTTAACTATTAAAATGGGTACTAGCCCTTCGAATTTCAAATTGAATGAGTCTGTTTTGAAGTTTCTACGATAACGCTTTCTATAAAAACCTTATATGGCCCCAGTGCATAGCGTAAAACCCTTGCTCTGAGGGTTGTGGGGGAATGTCCTCCTCAAAAACATATTTTCTATCTAGAAATCAACTACACTGAACAAAATGGCTCCCTCAAAATTTTGATTGGATGTGTTTGGGGGAATGATGGGCGTGGGGGGGGGGGGCTAGTTAACCTCCAATCACTTTTGACTATTAAAAAGGGCACTAGAACTCATAATTTCCAATCGAATGAGCCCCTTTTGAAGTTTCTACGCCCACCCCTTCCATATGAAGTGCCCTGCTCTAAAGGAAAAAATAATACATAGTACATTGTGCCAACATTGTTCTTATATGCCCTCTGGGCATAACTTAAAACCCTTCCCCCGAGGGTTGTGGGGCAGTGTTCTCCTCAAAAATATATTTTCTATCTGGAAATCGACTACGCGGAACAAAATGGCTATCACAAGACTTTGAGTGGATGTGTTTAGGAGACTGATGGGCGTGGGGGGGGGGCTAGTTGCCCTCCAATCACTTTTGACTATTAAAATGGCACTAGTCCCTCCAATTTCCAATCGAATGAGCCCTTTTCAAAGTTTCTACGACAACTCCTTCGATACGAAGTGCCCGGCTGAAGAAGAAGAAAAAAAAAACACACATTGTGCCCACATCGTTCTTTACTTAGGCAGCGCTAACGCGCTGCCTATGATTAAACAAAAACAGTCTTTTCATCTGAAAGTAAGGAGTAGCATTAAAACTTAAAATGAACAGAAATTATTACGTATATGAGGGGGTTTGCCCCCTCGTCCATACCTCGCTCTTTACGCTGAAGTCTGAATTTTGTTCCAATTCTTTAGTATGACCCCTGACTCACAAAGGCCGTTTAATTAGAATAAATTGCTCTTTTGAAAGTACTAAAAAAAAACTTTAGTGTAAAGAGCAAGGCATTGACGATGGGGCGAACTAATAATTTCTGTTCGTTTCAAGTTTTAATGTTGCTCCTTACTTTCAGTTGAAAAAATTAGTTTTTTTATTTAATTTCTGTTCGTTTTTTAACTAATGCTGGGAAATCTGGCGCGGATTTCACCTCATGCCACCCCCATATGCTTCTATAAAACCAATTTTAGAAATATTGCAATTTCGACCTCATAATAATCTAGACCAGGTAGTGGTGAAAATATTTGTACAGATATTGCTTTATTTTGATTCAGAATAAAGGCATGCAAGACTCTTAATTAGACCAGACTTTTCAAAAAGATTTTGTGCATTTTTGAAAAATTAAAAAAAAGAAAAATCGAATTACTCAAGAATATACTTTTTGCTATTGAATGACATATCAATCTTAATTTTGCGCTGAAGTACAAGGAAGTACAGGCGTAAAGAAATTTTACACGGCAAATTTATACAGGGTAGATATACCTTAAAGGGGAATATCAATTCACCAAAAGGTAATATGTTCACGCTACTACTACTACTACTGATGCTGCTAATAATGCTACTACTACTACTTCTATTGCAACTTCTTGTAAGGATAAGAATATTAAGATGAAAATTTCAGGAAGTATATGAAAACACAGGTTAACAAAAGGATATATCGTCAATGTATACCGCTGCTATTAGGCTATTACTCTTGCTATTGCTATTGATACTCCTACAAGTACTACCAATGCTAATTTTACTGCTGTGAATACTGTTACAACTATGGCTAAGGGTATGAAGGTAAAATTTTTAAGGAATTCTTAGGGGCTAAGGTAAACTGATTCACAACACGCCGTCTGTATGCAGGCTCTCAAATGGGCCCCGCCCCAACGAGAAATAGAAGAAGAATCTTCTGCTAAACCCCTAAAATAGGTCTTGTATCTCCTAGGAAGCAGAACTAACCAAAAGCCACTTTTAGCATCCTAATGCTACTGCTTTTACTTATACTACTACTACTGTTATTATTAAAAGTACTGCCGCCATTATTACTAGTGCTGCTACTACTACTGCTACTAAGGCTAGATTACTGTTTTAATTTTACTGCTACTATTACTGCCACTGTTAATGCTACAACTGCTACTACAGTTAAGGGTATTAAGGCAAAAAAAAAATTTGGGTATTATTGAAGTTGTATTGAACCAGATTGAATCAGACTATGCCCATATAGGTTATCAAAAGAGCAAATCAGGAATGGTTTATTATTAAGTGGAAACTTTCAGCTTGTGTTGAAGAGGATATTGAAGAAAACCAAAGGTGCTATGTGCTTACTGCTTCCACTGCTGCTACAACTATTGTTACTGTGCAAGCTAAGGGTATTAAGGTGAAGCTTTCAGGGAATATTTTGGCAGATTTTGAGCTAAATCAAAACAAATTATGGGCATGTAGATCATCAAAAGGGTGACAGTAATATCTCAAGAACACTTTACATTATTAAGCTAGATCTTTCAGGGTAAGTTGTGGCGGATTTTGAACTAGCCAGAAGGCACTATGTGTACTTTTATTTTTACTACTACGATTACTGTAACTATTGACGCTAAAGGTACTAAGATGAAACTTGTAAGGAAAGTTTCATTTAAACGAAAAACTGTATATATGCAGCTTTTAAAAAGGGCTTATAAGCAATATCATAGGCAGCGCTGCTCTGTCATAGATAGCAATATCATTGATTTTTTAAAGAAGCTAATTCGATTGAAATGTAAAGGTTCTAGTACCCTTTTTAAGAGTTAAAAGTGATTGGAGGGCAAACAGCCTTCATCCCAAGCCCGTTGATTTTCCTAACAGATCCCATCAAAATTTTTAGAGTGTCATTTTGTTTAGACTAGTTGAGTGATCCAGTAACTAAGTCTCTAAAGATATTGGGTGTTTTTACTCCCCACAGTTATGCAATTTGGACGACTGAGGGTATTAAATTGAAACTTTCAAACAATGCTATTTGTGTCAAGATTTTCAAAAGAGTGTATGTTGTTACAAAATTTTTTAAAAATGTTTCTCCTACATAGAAATAACAAGCCAAACTGTTAGAAAAAAAAACGATAAGATATAAAATATTATTTTCTTTTTCCATGACAGAAATTAATTTAAAAACGTTTCCCAAAAAATAAGTTTCTCAAAGAAAAGTAAATAGCTGAATTAAATAAAAATGAGCAGAAATAAAGTCAAATAATCATCCAAAAGTAAAACTACCACAAAGCACCACTAATAAATAAATAAAATTAAAAACGAACAGAAATTATAATAAACAACCGAATCAAATTCAAAACGAGCAGAAATTAACATTAGCGGTGCTAAAAATCTCCATGCCTTCTCAAGACCAGAAAATAATTTACATTTTACTGAAAAAATTGAATGTTTATTGATAGTTTAATACACATATAGTGATATTTATTCCTTAAAGTCTTAATAATTTTTGATTTATTAAAGTTAAAAAATGGAAATAGACAGCTCAATGTTGCGAGGTTCCTTGTCTAAAATTTGCAATGTTAATGTAAACGCGAAAAAATTTGAGTCCTTTCAAAAGGTCCTCCATTTCAGGATTTTGACACAACATCCCTGTTTAGGCAAGTAGACCATTTCTGTGCCAAAATTATTGTCTTTTTTTTCTGCGTCTGATTTTCTAATTGTATTGAGAATCAAATAGATTCAAAACTAAAGAAAACACACTTTTTTCCTAACTTACTTACAATTTGAACAAACTTATCATTCAACCTACATTTTCGCATGCTGACCTTAAACTTTTTCGCATGCCGACCAATAATATGCGTAATGCAGTTACCTAGACTTATCATCAAACTTTATAACAGTTATTTTTACTCTACTGATTAATTTGCAGTACTTTTGTATTCTCCAAAATTTGAATTTTACAATAATAGCCCAAATAATGTGTACGAGGCAATTTTCAAGCCAAGGTTTTTCCTTTGAGAGAATGAACACTGGGATCATTGCATAGTTTACTACACGGTTTGTCTCGCCATTTGTTCTGTAATGTTTTTTGTGTCATTCAATCACTTTATCTTCCAGAAATCGCGGATCCTTTACAAATTAAAAATGACGAGCCCATGGAAGTTTTACATTTTTCCCATTTATCTTGTGGTTTGGACACTCCTAAGAGCAGCTCGTCTCAGGCTCTGGTTGGCTCATTCACATTAAATGAAGAAGGTATGCTTTCAAATAGAAAGAACGTAAAAGTCTTTCCACCCTTTTGTTTATTTTAAATTACCCTAATTTTTTCATCAAATAAAGCATAAAGTGGTATTTTGAGACACTTGGTCTCTGCCCTTATAAATCTTGGTACGATTATATGTTTTGGAATGTGTCAAGAATATAGAGAAAATGCTTGGAGTCTCTAAATCCTCCCAAAAGGCTTAACTAATGAAACTATTACGAAATTCATCATTAAAAAAACAAACGGAAAATCAACCCTGGTTGCAAATTTTTCACTAGAGTCTGTTCTAGACTAAGAGAAAATAAATTCGAGAGGGGAGGGGGTTTCACATTTTTATCTAGGCTTTTCTTTTTCTCTGCAAAGAAGCACTATAAAAATAATGATATTGAAAAATGCTCCCAGATCTTGTTTGAAAGCTCAAACTTCCAGAATATATTACCGAGAGGAAAAAAGAAGATATATTGTCGGCCTTGTTCAGACATTTGGAGGTAAAGAAACTATATAAATTTTGAAAAACGTGTCTGTGGTATATATTTTCCCCTGAGCTCACGGCCCCTATTGCTATATCCTCCTTTCTCTTCAAAAACTTCGTCCCCTCTTCTGTCCAAAACAAAGTTCTGTTATTTCTTGTGAAGATATAACTGGCTATTGCTCATTTAAAATGTTAATACGATACGATACGAATTTATTATGTCAAATAACAAGAATTAAATGAGACACAGTATAATTTAAATAATCACTCTTCCTTGTTACTTATTTATTAAAATGAGACACAAAATACTGTCGGAAAGACAATTTGTATCGGTTGGTAGCCACGGGCTTACAAGGCTTGAGTTTATTCTGGTGCCTTGTACTACGCCCTGTTCTTGCTGGTTCAGGGAGCAAATCTCGATGCCTGCTTGACTCCAAAAGCTTCTGTCCAAAGGCCATTGTAAGCTGGTGTCGCCTGGCATCAAGTCCATGTAGGCCTAGGATTTTATGGCTATCATCGTAAATCGTGAATTCCGGGCCTAATATCACATGAGTAGCTCGTTTCTGCACAGTATAAAGGTAATTTCTTTGCTCTTTACTAAGCCTCAGTTACCACACAGCACAAGTATACTCTAAAATACTCAGAATGTACAGTTTATAAAAATTCAATGGTGAAAAACGGCTAAAACCAAATCGCCGCATTGTGACTAGATTACGCAACGCTATATTTGCCTTCTTAGTACAATTATTTACATGATCCATCCATGACATTTTTGAGTTAAAAGTCACACTTAAAATTGTAATATTATTTACAATTGGCACATTTATATCACTTTGACTTGGACCTTTTTTTTTTTTTTTTAAACGAGACTCTCATAAGTGCTGACTTTTTCCTATTAAGCCGTCCTATAAAGCCGTTTTTATTCAAAGTCAGCCTCCAAACGGCGAATTATGCCATCCGTACTAATCATGGATCCTAGCTTATGAAGTATGAGCAATGACAAATCATCTGAAAACTTCGCTCTGTTTTCATGCCAAGTCGCAATTTTGTTACATAGTATTAAAAATAAAACAGGTCCCGTTTGGTACATTGGGGTATTCCACTGAAAACCTCAAGATAATCCGATTGTACCCCATCAGCATTAACACACTGTTGCCGTCCGTGTAAAAAACTATAAACTATCCGAATTAAAAAAGGTCTAAAATCTGTCTTTGACTGGATGGCTTGATTTGTCGAAAGCCTTTTCTAAGTCTGCTTGCAACATTTCTACAAATGCATCTTATTTTCTAGATGCTCCAGGGCTTCTTCCATAATTTTGATGAAATAATGTACTGTGCTAGATTCTTTGATAAATCTATACTGACAGGGATCTATTTTATCACAGAAATCTTCTAGTAACCATTTCCTTAGAAAATTTCCGAAAACTTTAGATACAATAGGGGTCAAAGATATAGGTCGTAGGTCAATCACCCCTTTTGGATTCGAAACTTTAGGTATTGGTGTTACAACTGCTTTTTTTAAATCATCCGGAAAGGTACCACTCGAAATACATTGGTTTAAAAGGGCAGTCAGAGGTTCAGCTAGAAAGTCTGCGTTTCCTTTATACAGGGTTGCTGGAATGTCTCCAGGGTAAGGTGCCTTAATGGAGTCAAGTCTCTCAAGAACCTTTGCAACTTCATGAGGGAAAATCACAGGTATTTGAGATGGAAAAGGCAAGGGGGGAACATTGGAAATCGGTGGATTGCTTCTGCAAATACTACCAAAATACTTATTAATAGCGTTTGCGTCGAGCTTATTCCCAGATTGGTCGTATACGCTTACACTTTGCCTTACAGAGGAGCCAGTGAGAAGCCGTATTCCTTTATAGTAACCGGCTGTGTTTGTGGTCATGAGCTCGTTTAATTTCGAACCGTAGGATTTCTCAGCCAACCTACATTCATAGACCATTTGATTTCTCAGCTTGGAAGCTTCACCTATCTTCTCCTTTTTATGGAGCCTGTTGCGTTTTGCGTATCAGCGTTTTCAGGCGCGAGTTAACCCAGGGCTTGTCAGCTGAGTTTACTGTGAATGTCTTCTCTTGAAAATACACATCATAAGCTATCCGTATTTTAGTGGAAAATATTCTATACATGTCGTTGAAATTGCAGTTTTCGTACAAACTTTTCCAGTTTTTTGAAATAGCCCATTTAGCGAATAGCTCTTTTCCAGACTCAGTCAGAGGCCGGCTTGAAAAAATTCGCTTGGTTCCTATTCTCTTTTCCTCCCTTGGACACCAGTGCACATAGAAGTTTTTACTTTTACCAAAACTGCAACGTCACTGGATCACTATAGAACTCGGAAATATCTGTGAAGATGAGGTCAATGACAGACTTTTGAGTTGTCTTTTCACGAACAATTTGCTTCAAGCTTAGCGACCGTTCAATCCAGCTGCGTAGTAGGTCGTTGAAGTCACCCATAAGAACCTCAGAACTGTTTGGGTGTCTCAATTTAATCTCATCTATACATGCTTGTAGATGGGCTATGAGCTCCCGCCTGTAACTTGACCGCGGCGGAAAATAGAGTCCTCAAACTACGATCGAGCAAAATTTACAGGGAAGAACTTTTAGTCTCAGTATTACCCACGACAGCTCGTAGTTGGTAGTCTGAGAGCCTTCATATATCTGATGCGGTATATCGTTTCGAATGTACATACCTACTCCTCCTCCATGTGTGACGACAGCACCTTCCTTGTTTCGCCTACTGTTGACGAGAAAATTATAATTTCTTATCTTTGCGTTAAATTCATTGGCAGATCACGTCTCTGTTATGCAGCAAATATCACATCTATTGTCATTTAGTTTTGTCGAAAGTTCCGTCACTTTATTGCTTAGAGACTGGGCATTAACAAGGAGAAAAGAGGGTCGTAGGAACTAGCTATTTCTTTCTTTTTATCTACCTGGGGTATATCGCAGAAAAATGCTCGAAGTTTCCCAAATTGTTAGAACTTGTTGGGACAACGGGCGGGGGGCTGCAGGGACTCCAAGAGAAGGCCAGTGGCTAGCCATACTCCAGTTGGTAGGGAGAACTGGGCTGGGTTGAACAACTTGGCCATTACCTGAGAAGAAAGAAGGAGCAGCATTTTGGCTACGGTACATTAAATACAAAGGGGAAATACCTCTCTCCTTAGAAACCGGTCTTCTATGATTATTCAATGGGAAACGCCTAGGATGGTTGGTATTTGGAGACCTCGCCAGTTACTGCTTTGGAGGCAGTTTCTGTTTCATGGTTTGGACAAAGGTGTATTTATGTTTGTTAGGGCACTGGCGTAACGAACCATGCTTGCACAGGTTCGGGTGATCAAACCTGCAGTTCTGACTCTCGCACTTAATAGCTGCATAAAACTTGCAAGGATGAACATAAGTACAAGCTTTACCTTTGTTGCATTTTCCGTGACCAAAATATTTGCAAATCGTTCTGTGAGCGACTTTGTTTAGAAACGCTTTGTTGTTTAAGCTGGTTGGCAACATCCTCTTTCAGCTCAGGTACCACAAGATTTAGCAATAGATCTATTTGCTTTTGTTGAAGCTGAATGCATAAACTCTACCTGAGCAAAATCTTGATCTGTAGAGAAGTCGCCTCCGTTGTTCAAAAGCATCGGTTCGAGAATTATCTTAGCTGCAGGTTCTTTCTACGTAGATTTGGGGGATAATAATAATTGTTTACCCATCACATTTCTAGGAGGAAGAGCTGCCTGCCCTCTCCCATCGTCACCATCCGTTTGTAGCATCTTCCTAAACACTCTTTTCTTAGCCTAATTATACAGAAGAGAAAGATTTGAAACTTAGCATGCAAATTAATTGCAAATCAAATTAAGCATGCAAATTAAGTGCAAATCAAGTAACAACTGACTTGGTGACAAAAGAGATGTTATCTGATTTGTTATCTAAGAGAACAACCGCAACCTGAAAAACTTATATTATTCATATCTTTTTTCTTTCTCAGTGATTGGAATTAAGCCTTTATTATTATATTTGGGGAAAGTATTTTATTGCTTTTTCCTTTAAGTTTATTGTGTGTAGGATTGGTTTTGGAATTTTTGTTTCCTTAACTGCATATATCCTTGTCTCCTAGCCCCCTTGGGGAAGGGGGCAAACCATTAAATTGGTATGCAGAATCTTACATCCTCATAGCTGCCAATGCTATTGCTGTATCTCCCATCTCTAGTGATGAGAGCCAGAATAATACTATGATAACAGTCCCAGAGTCACCAAACCCCAAAACTGATTCCCAGCTCAATGATAATTTTTAGCCAGCTAATAGAAAGCAGAAATACAAAAAGCCCTCCACAAACCCTCCTGAAATAACAGAAATCTCTAAGACAGTCCCTGCTATAGAAATGAAGAGCAAACCCATCATCCTTTTTTACCCAAACAGTAAGTAAAGACCAAGTGTTTGCTACCAAAAATTATCACTAACATTATATTGAACCTATTCAAATCTTTAAGATGTAGTTTCACTCTGAACGTTAAAAGAGATGGCTTACATTTACGTATTAAGACAGAAAGGATGCCTGCAAAGCTCTTAGTCAACATATAATTGATAATTTACCAGTTACTCGTGAATGGTTGAGTCCACATTAGTAAAACACACAGAAAATAGTGATGTATTATATCCCAATCGAACTATTAACTGATTACCTGAAAGATGGTCTCATGAATAATAAGGGAGAAATTCTGGAGGTCCTTGAAGTCCATCGAATGGTCAAGCCAGGTGCTAACGGGCTACTAAACAGTAATAGTGTCCTTATTTTCTTACCAGTGAGTACCCAGTTTTACTCATTGTTTCTTTTGGTCAACCTAAAGCTTATAAAACATACCAAGAATGCCTATTCAATGCTCAAAATGTTTTAAGCTTAGTCACTGATCTAAGTACTGCTCTTCCTCTGACACAATCTGCCCCAATTGTCTTCGTAATCACCCCGTTTCTAGTAAAATTAGATGTTATACAGCTCCCAAATGCATCAACTGGGAAGGTGATCACCAGTCTACAGATCGAAGCTTATGTCCTAAATATATCCAAAGGGCCAAAGTTTTAAGGATAGCCCATTAAGAAGATGTCACATTTTCTATAGTTGCAATGGAGCTTGCTAAGCTTTCCAAAGGACCATCATTCCCAAAAATTAATGAGGTCAAGGGAGCAATGTCAAACCTTTTACCCAACCCTTGGCTATGGACTCTAAAAAATAACCAAAATCAGGCTCAGTTAACTCCAATTTAGATATCCATCCCTCAGCAGTTTATTGAGCACTCTAATGTAATCAAAGCAGGCCCAGTTTTCCAAAATCCTAGATTTAGTAAAAAATCATGGCCTGAAAAGTGGCAGCCTCACCTAATATATCCACTCAAGCAAAAACTATACAAGATAGAGATGCTTCTCATGAGTCAAAACTGATTAAATATGTTGCATCAGTGGACCAAATCATCCAATCAAATTTCCCCTAAGCCTTAAAAGCTACTATAAACTAAAGATATTGCTAAGCACTACTTTTCTAATTCTATCTTTGAAGAAATAGGAAAGGACTTATCATCAATTCTCACCAAGTATCAAGCATGTCATATACTCAACTCCACTCATGGTAATTAAGCTGGAGATCCTACAATTGAATTGTGTCTCTCTTAACTCAAATAAACTCGATGATCTTATCCAATATATTAATAATAAAATCGTGATTATTTGTCTACAAGTGACCAATCTTCATCAGTTCAAGAAAATCAAAATGCCTGGTTACAAGTGCTACCCGAAAAATAAATCTACCAATAGAAAGGGAGGAGGAGTTTCCATCTTTATGCATGATTTAATCCCTCATACCCCTTAACCATTAAATCTTTACAGTTATGAAATTTACGTCATAGGTATAATACTTACCTGGCTAATTGTAATCATCTTGTCATAGAATCATTGTGTAATCGATATGGAAACAATGATATCCAAAATATGTATGGATTCTGAACTTCTAGGGAATTATTTCTTTATTTTTGGTGATTTCAATGCGCATAGCCCACTCTAGGAACAAATAGCCTGTAGTAACAAAGCAGGAAGAGGTATAGAGAACATTTTGTCCAATATTACAGATACTTTGATTTTCACTCCTTTTAATTTCCAAACCCGGTATTATATTTCATCTAATACTTTCTATGCTATTGACTTGCTACTTGGCCCAGCTTCATATTATGATCAGTTTCAGATGGTAAAGGTTCCCTTTCTGAAATGTCATCACTCTGCAATTCTAACATCAATTCAAAATATATGCTATTCTCCCAAACCCCACATACCAACTTTTAACAACTCCAAATACAATTGACCCCTGTTTCGGGAAATATTAAAGGAATCTAATTTTTGCTTCATCTCAACTAATTGTTATATTAATGTTATTGGGTGCAACCTGAAAAACACCCTGTTACAGTCAGCTAAATCTGCCATACCCCTGACTAAGCCAAATTTTTACAAGGGTCCCAAGAGACCCAAGAATTGGCGGAAAGAGGAGTGTATTGTCGCAGTACAGGCAAAAAGGAAGGCTCGTAAAATGTTTCTAAAGAATCCATCTTCATCAACAGCAGTTTCTAATAAGCAATCTTGTGCCAAAGTAAAATTGGTATGTAAGAAAGCTAAACAGTCCACATGGTCCAATTTTAGTACAGGTATTAGCTTCAGACCCCTAATTTTCTTATATTCACAACTTTATTAGCCATCTCAATAGTGGGAAGCAGTCTAATGATAACCGTAAATATTTTATCATGCAGGATGGCTCTCCAATTTCTTCAGATAAGATGAAAGCAAAAATATTTTCTGATATTTATAAGAATGACCGCTCTGATTCTCATTCCACTCGACCTACATTTTGTACCCTGCTTCATACGTCTTTAGATAAAAGGGCCTTGATGGAACCCTTTTCCCAAGATGAATTCAGTGTAGCACTTAATTACCTTAATATCAAGTCTTTCCTAGGACATGATGGTATTTATATTAAATGGATTTTTGAGTCCCCAGAGGTTTTTCATACTACCCTCTTAAGTCTGTATAATCTTATTTGGTTAAGTCAAAAGTTCCCAGACGCGTGGAAGATTTCCCGGGTAATTCCAGCTTTAAAACCTTCTTACCCATCTTGTGACCCCAAATCTTATCGACCTATAACTGTTTTACCTGCCTTCAGTAAAGTCCTTGAAAGGCTTATCCTAACAACAATCGAGTGGTTCGCTGAAATTAATATTTTCTTACCAAGTGAGCAAACAGGCTTCAGAAAAGGACATAGCTCTGTGGATAACATCACCCGCCTCGAAATGCCAAAATGGCAGTCCTGTTTGATTGGTCAGATGCCTATGGGAATTTAGTCCATGATAAACTGATCGATCTTTTAATTAACCTTGATTTCCCGCACTCTTTCATATGTCTTAGGAAGTCTTTTTTTAGTGATAGAAGTTTTTATTTTCATGTTAATGAGTATAGGGGAGAGACTAGTCCCATTACCAGAGCTCTTCCTGAAGGAGCAATTTTGAGTCCCCTTCGGTTCAATTTGTATGTTTCAGAATTTCAATTATCTCACTAGTTGTTTGGCCTTTATTCAGATGATAATATTATTTGGAAGTCTGAAAAGGCTATTGTACTTCTTCAAAGCCTTATTCGACAGGATATAAGATTAGTTCAGAGATTTCCTTCAGCTTTTGGTTTACCAATTTCAAGTACGAAAAGCCAAATTCATTATATTTACTAATTGCCTAAGAGATCCCCCAACCCGCTTCAAATTTTCTCATGTGAGATCCTGTGTTGCGATTCAGTGAAGCTACTTTGCCTATGGATACATTATAAAATGTTATGGCATGTACATATTAATTCTTTGAAATCCTTGATCATTCAGAGACACTGCATTCTAAAGAGTCTTGCTGGAAGTAAATGGGGATGCCACCCTAAAATTATCTTGGATTTTCATAAATTGTATATCCGTTCTAATCTAGAATTTGGTATCCAATCCTTCTCAATTCGTCCCTCATCTGCGTTTAAAACCCTGGAATCTTCACACAATTCAGTTATTCGAATTGCTCTGGGTTTGCACTACCCCTTTGACTTGAAGCGTCAAAACCCCTTTATTGATGCCATGGGAAATGAGTCCTCCTATTTGTCAAGCAGAACTTATTCCAGTTCAAAAAAACCTAATTCCCAATTATGAGATCCTGTCTATTCTTGCTGAACATATTTCGAAGTTGTACCCTAATCACAGGAAAATCTATTCCGATGGATCTTTCCAGGGTAAGAGAGCTGGAGCAGGATTATGTATTCCATCACTGGACCTTAACCTTTATTCACCCCTTCCTTTGGGATCTTGAATTTTGTCCGCTGAATTGTGTGTCATTCGCCTGGCCCTAGATGTTCATTAAGATTATAGCATCGTAGATGAGAATATTCTTTGCACTTCTGACTTCAAATTGGCAATACTATTGCTCAAAGAAACTAATAAAATTACCAATGATAAGGACTTATTCAACATTAGAAGACAGCTTCTGAACCTTCAGGCTAAAGGTAACCAGATTTATTTCCAACATATTCCAAGCCATAAAGGCATCAAATATAATGATACTGCTGATTTACTAGCAGCCAAGGCTTTTTTGTTAAACCCAAGTCCCAACATGACCAGAGAACAGCCGAGGCTGCCCGTAGCGATCACATCAGCACTCGTTACCCGCAACGATGATTCCGAAGATGGCTCGAATTTCGCTCTGACCTCAATTTACGAGACATTATTAGGCAAAGATCTTATGTTAATCATAGTAAATTGATTTTATCTCCTTTTCATACTAGATTACACGCAGTGCTATACTACCGTCTGAAATCAGGTGCCCTTCTTCTCAATAGTTTGTTATTTAATTGGAAGTTACATCACTGTTCTCTATGCCGTGTCTGCTTTTCAACCGATGAAACTATCCAGCATGTCTTACTTGATTGTCAGCCATTGAGTGTGGAGACTATTTCCCTTAAGCGCCTCTGCTACATGGCTAATATACCAAATACCTACACTGCAATCCTAAATTATAAACTGCCTTGGTACATTGATAGAAAGATTTTTAAGGCTTCTATTGATATCATAAAGAAGAAACAAATTGATTAGTGATCACTAATGCACAATGAAGACAATAAAAAAGGGAGTAATTCATCATTTGTTTTGGAGTGTGCAGAAGAGAGCGGGAGTGAGTGGGAAGAACCGTATTGGTACCGGCCGGCCTATTGGCCTTAAACTGCTAGGGATAGGTAGCTCAAGTACCCGCATTTCCCACAACCCATCAATATAATTAAAAACTTTGATTTGGATTGTTGGCTATTATCGGACAGGAAGACTTCTTTATTTCCAGGGCTTGGTTACAAATGATGATGAAGGATTTCTGATTATTTGAAGATACTTTTTGGGGAGTCAAAGGTGTAATAGGACTAATTGGTAGTTCATATACCCTGTATACAAATTTTGGGACTGGATTTTGGGCACTAGCTGGTTTGGAAACTATATGACAAGTACTTTAGGCTGGTGAGACTGACGGCTTTCAGTATTCACACCCATTCTCTACCATATTCAAGAAAGTCCTCACATCTGCTTGAAACTTATGTTATTTTTCAAAGGATTACACCACTCCCAGAAACTGCCTATCTTTTGCTGGCTTTTAGTTCATAAATGCTATTAAATTTGTTCAATTATCTCGTGTGCCTCAAATTTTTTAAAGTCAGTGAAGTTCTGAACTTGAAAAAATGAACCCTGCTTGCACCTAGACTGTAAAGATAAGAGGTCTCAGCACTCTTGGGCCAAGCTATTTTAAGTAATAAGGGTTTTTATTTAAATCAAACAAATAAATAAATCAACCAACAGAAGCAAACTTGTTTAGGTTATACACCCTTCAAAAAAAAAACCCTGATATATACATCGATATCAACAACTTAAATCAATAAATAAAAAAAAAGAAAAGAGAAAAAAAAGCACGGCACAACATCTTTCAATTTAGTGCAACTCCTAAAATAAAAAAACAAACTATAACTAATTATCACTGTTCTCTCACTACCACCCTCACACAACCACAATAAAAAATAACCAAAATACACCTGAGATATCACTCAAGAGAAAATCGCTAAGAAATAGAGATTTTAACTTACTCCTAAAACTAGCAATATTTTCTTCAACTAATTTTTTCTCAACAGATCCAGTATGGACCTTAATTTGCTCCGAAGTGCGAATTAAGGTAATTAAGGTAATAATTCATTTGGTAAACTATTATAAAACCCTGGTCCCACATGACGGATGGAGAAGAATGATATTCGAGTTGAAGCCTGAGGTCGTCTTATCTGGGATGCTGTTCTGGTTGAGTATTCATGGACATTACATCCAGCCACGAACATTTGACCGAAACATTGTGGCAATAATCCACGCTCATATTTAAACAAAAACAAAGCTGAATAAAATTTAGAAACTCCGTGTAAAGGCAGAATATGTCGTTCAACATATCTCCTCCTCACTGATGTACCTTTTTTATCACCCCAAATCACTCCTATAGCTGAGTTCTGTATCGCACAAAGCGGAAGTAGATGTGTCAGGAAAGTACTCGACCAAACGACATTACAGTACAAAAGGTACGGGTGAACAGTAGAAAAATAGAAAGACCTTATTACATGACAGGGAAAAAAATTCTTCAGCTTCCTCATAATCCCAAAATTCCTTGCAATCTTACTACTTAACAACTCTATATGGGGTTTATAACTTAAACATTCATCTACCAGGACACCAAGATACTTGACAGTCTTCGGTCACTGGATTGAAGTATCAACAAGTCTAATCTCATTAATCCATAATTAGCGGCTCAATAAATATGCTCCTTGGCTATTTTTGTATATTCAAATGATCTTAATCTATAATTTGAGGCATAGATTTGGACTTTGATACTCCTTCCTTCCAAGAAAGCTCTTAGTTGAAAAATACATGCACTACACCCTTTCTTTGAAGAAGAAACTGGTAAACATTTTTCAATTCTTAAGATCAAAGGTTTCCCTAGCCAAAATGTTTGTTTTTTGGGAGGGGGAATAGCGGTAGATTTTACTGACCGGCTAGTTATTTTCATGGACTGATTTAGGTGATACTGTTATTACAATTACTTCATTTTTTTTTCATCGACTGAGACTGATTTCCTTCCATTGATTTTGTGTCATTTATTTCCATCATCCCGTTTACCAAAGAGAAGAAAATTTGAGGTAGTGAAATAGCAGTGCTTCATTCTATTATTTTACCGACTGAATGAAAATATTGGGGGGAGTGGCATATGGGATTTGGTCGAAGAAGAGTAGGAATGTATTTATTGTCACAGAGCTGGCCTCATTGACCCTTTGATACCTTCCTGTTGCCATTAAAAAAAAGGTTTAACAAAAAGGAAGGAATGCTGAACCTGGTTTAAAACAGGATCATGTATTCTTTTCAAATCTGTATACACTGTAAAGAAGGCGTTCGATAGATGGGGTACTCTTGATAACCCTGCTACTCCACAATTTTCATTGCTTAGTGAAATTCGTCGGCAGATTTTGTCAAAAAACGCTCTAGATTTAAAAAGTAACTTGGAATTTTAAGATAAAACTCATCCAAATTTCATTAATTATGTAAATTTTCCATTCCTCCCAACTAGTACCGAGCAGATTGTCAGTAGATTTGCTAACTAATTGTTGAAGCTGACATAGTTTGTCAGCAGATTTGGTCGAGAAATGCTTAAAGCCAAAAAACTGCTGGCAGTTTTAAGCTAAAAACTCTTCCCTAAATGGTCATTGCCAGCACATTCGTCATTGGTCTGGTATTTACGCCAACCATTCTAGATTTTGTTTAATCTCGATTGAACCAATTGAATATTAACCAAAACATTAAAACAAACCTCTCCAACTCAACGCAGTTCATAACAATCTCCTCTACAACCTGTTTCTTTTTTCAGTCAAATAGGATTTGCAGGGTGTTAAACAAAACCGAAAATGTGCAAATCAAATATTTTCCAAATCTTATAGAGAAAAAAAATGCATATTTTGTTCCGATAATGTTGTACAATATCAGTATGAGTAAGTATGTAAACAAAATCCTGTAAAAGTATGAGCTTGTAATGTCTTAAAAGTAAAATTTCACATAGCCAAGTTAAAACTTAGCTTGCAAGCAATTTTAATTTTTTCTTCAATACTTGCATTTTCTTCAAAAATTTGAAATATATAATAAAAGCCAAAGCAGGGTGTACGAGGCAATGTTCAAACCAAGGCTTCTCCTTTGAGAGAATGCAGCAAAGGGTTTATTACATAGTTTACTACACCGTTTGTCTTGCCATGTGTTCTGTAGTGTTTTTTTTTTTTTTTGTGATTCTATCACTTTATCTTTCAGAAAGCGTGGATCCTTTGCAATTTAAGAATGATGAATCCATGACAGTTTAAAATTTTTCTCATCCATCATATAGCTTAAACATTTCAAAGAGCAATTCTTGCAACTCATCTCAGGCTCCGGTTGGCTCTCTCATATTAAAGGAAGAAGGTACGCTTTCAAATAGAAAGAAAGCAAAAGTCTTTTCATCCTTATGTTCATTTTACATTAGGCTAATTTTTATCAAATAAAGCATAAACTGGCGTTTTGACACACTAGGTCTCAGTCTTTATGAAACATGAGGTGATTCTTTCTTTCATGGAATTTTAATTTTTGTAATGTGCGAAGAATACAGAGAAAGTTGTCGTAGTCTCTAGATGCTTTCAGAATGATTAAAAGATTAATTTTAATTAGTCAAACCAAAAATCAGTAAGTTAACTAGCCTGCTGAAGGAATTATTGCAAAAATAGTCACAAAATAGCAAGAATAAAATTCTAGTTGCAAATTGTTCACTAGAGTCTATTCTAGACTAAGAGAAAAACGGGGAAGGGGTTTCACATATCTATGTGAAACCCCTAGCTGTAGATTTATGTGAAACCCTGTCTATAAGCTGTTCTATTTTCTCTTCTCCTGAATCTTGTTTCAAAGCTCAAACTTTCAGAATACATTATTGAGAGGCAAAACAAAAAAAAAAGAAACAAAAAAAAACATTGAAAATTGTCAGCAATGTGTTGACATTTGGAGGTAAAGGGATCCTTTAACACTTCGTCTGATAAACGTGTTTGTAAGTTGTCCTAACAGATTTTCTAATGGTATATATTTCCCCTGAGCTCATTACTCCTGATGATATACCCTATTTTCTCTTTTTAAGGATTTCAAACCCTCTTTAGTCCATAAAAAGTTCAGTTATTTCTTGTAAAGATAAAACAGTCTCTTTTTCATTTAAAATGCGTTTTTAAATACCATTGCCTGTCATAGTCTTTAAGTTACCACTTATTTACTGTAGTTCAATGCCTCTTCCGATGCATTATGAATGAATGAATATTTATTCCCCATCATACAGTTAAACAACAAAACGCGATGGATTATTATGAAAATAAAAGAGAGAAAAAGAACGAACTACGAACACATAAGATTTTCGCAGAGATTGCTTGTCAACATCGGTCAAAACATCCCAAAAAGGCATTAGATACAGTATATTTGGAAGGGTGATACTATTGTTAAACTTGGCCAGTAGCTTACGTTTAAGGAATACTTGCGAATGAACAATACTAGCGTATGCTGCACGTATTTTTCTCTCAGCATGCTTAATAAGGAGCTTTATTGTACTCCTAAGGGAAGAGCCAATCAGTGAACCAAGGTAAATTAGCTCTGAATTAGGAACAATATCTGAAAAACCTAGTCGTTTCCTTTCTGGAACTAAAGAATCAGGGCATCACTTGCGACTTAGCAGTATTAATAAATAGACATATGTTATCATAGCGAGTTGCAAGCTCATCAAAATTACATTGTAAACTGGTAATGGAACGGCAAAGGTTCAACAGGTCCTCGGCATAACAGAGTACCGATGTATCGACACCTTTAGATACGCAGCTAGTAAAAAGATCAACCTGGGCAGGGAGAGCGGCATTATTATAAAGGGTCGGGGAGGTTATTGCTCCTTGTTTCATACCAAAGTAAACTGGGAGGTCATCTTCAGCGAACGAGTCACCGAGTTTCAACCGGACTTTCAGATGCACAAACAACAAAAACACGAAGGACAATATGGAATTATTTTTGTAAGACAGTGAATATAATTTGAATGAATATTTCGGCCTTATGTCCAAGGGCCGTCTTCAGCAAGAAACTATTTTCGACTTTCAGATGATGATACATATAGTAAAGAGGCATTATAACGTCCAGGCTAACACCGTGGTTCTATAATTCAAGCATTGTTTGAGAGCGGAGAAGTGACCCGAAGGCATTTGTCGAATCATATGCACCTAAAATCAACGTACTCCCGGACGCCTCCGAATCTTGAAGAATAGAACATAAACTTCGAAAAGCATGGAAATATCCTAGCCCCGACTGAAACCCAAACTGAAATGGGGACATAGTACAACGCTCATTTACCCGATCTACGATCATAAACGCTAAAATCTTCGCAAGAACACTAGAAACCGTGATGGGCCTATATGACGAGCAAGAAGAATGCAATTTTTCATTTCTTAGGAAAGGTATGTTACGTCACCAGGACACATACAATCAGAAACAATACCAATATTAAAAATGATCTGAAAAAGTAATGATAAATGATTATATAATATATCACTCCCGGCCGTAAGGTGCTGTGCACGTTTAATGTCAACTCCTGCCGAAAACTTTTTTTTCTCAAGTTTATGCACTATCGCCTTAATACCAGACGGTGTAACCACTACCCCATTAGGTCTCGGTTTGGAAACCAGAAGCTCGGACAACTGTGCATCAAAAACACTTTCAACTCTACTTTTTGGCTTTTAAAAATTGATTTTCAAAATGGGAGACCCATTCCGAATCTGGTATACATTGGAGACCCTCGCCAGAATGCAAAGTTTTACGAGACCGGAAGTTCCAAAGAGATTGTGGAACTTTTTTAGCGTTACCGGTCTTGATAGCAGCTAGATGCTCTTCAAGGACCTTACTGTACCTTTTCTTTGTAAATAGTCGCACGAAGTTCAGTACAACCAACCTAGGCCTTCCGCATTCAATCCATAGACGCCACCACCACTTAGCACTTGAGCAGGCATTTATGAGGGAAGTGTTATTCGACCAGCTAGACTTTTCAGTATTGCTTCTAACTTTTTTCACGGGGATTGCCGCTTTATCAGCACGCTTAAGAGCATGAATAATTTCCTCGCCGTAGGTATTAATTTGCAGTTGTAGCTCACTATTACTCCAACCCGTATTAGTTTGAAGAAGATGAAATAGACTTTAATCTTACTTAAGACATGGCCACACGTAGCTTGAAACAACGGCATATTCATCTCCTTCAACATTTTCTGCTGACACTAATTATTTTTGGCTGGGTTGTCCTGTTTGCGGGTCAGTGGGACAGTCACGCGTATAGGAAGATGGTCATCACAGGTACCATGGTCATCAGGCACAGTTACATGGTGGAATAAACTTCCCGAAAACAGTAAGTGAACCAGTTTAGATGTCAAACTAGCAGTATAAATAAACTTAAAGTCCTTATCTTTCCTTAGTACCGAGAATCCAAGAGAGTACCATATCTCTAATTAGTTCACTATGTAAACAATTTATACGTGTAAGATCACAATTGAAGTGTACGATGATCAGGCATCTCGGGTTTGACCTAAGTATCCTTTTCGCGTACTTGGACAATTCACGACAAGAAGAGGAAAAAAGAGCATCAGATGCTTGATCACCATAATTAGTCGGTAGGTATACGTTTATTATGGCCAAATCAGTGATGACAGCTGCAATAAAGAGAACACTTAGTTCAAGGGTTTGAACCTGGAACCGACTAAGTATAGCAAGGCCACCGCTTGGACGGCTTCGAGATTTGCGTCGGATTGTACTTGAGATGTTAGTTGACGCCGCATTCTTTTCGTTTAATAAAGAAAGTCGCTCGGTCGAAAGGAAATGTTCTTGCAGACATTCCACTCCGTTATTCTGGACAAGGCTCTCAATAAATGGGAGCTTTTGGCTCACTCCCCTATTAATGCTCCAATATATGACAGATAATTCCGTATTACTAGCCATGGCTAGTGAAGTTATTACCGCGCGGCTTTTCCAGCATCAGTTTACGATTTTCGGGACATCGATACGAGAAGCAATTGTGCTTCTTCGACTTACAGGAGATGCAACAAAGTTCATTACGGCATGGCAATTCACGTGAGGATCTATGACCTTTTTGAGCTCAATGGGAACAAACCTCAGCCTTGCTCAATCTGTCGCCAAATGTCCATCGGATTGTTGGCAATTTTAGCATCTTTTTGGAACGAAATAAAAAAGTTCCACCCGGTGCACCTCATACCCGATCTTAACTGGATTTGATGATGCATTATCTAGATCAGCTTGTGACGGGAAGAACAGCTTTGATATGCGGGATTCGCCGCGTTTTTTACTTTTGGTGTAGTTGGTAACGGCTGAATGTAGCTCACTTTTTAATTCCGGGGGGACTTGCTTGATGATACCTATGAATTGCTTAGACTGCACACTGACAGCTATCTCTTGATCATTGGCTTTGAATGAACTGGCTACTTTCTCTGCTAATAGTTTACTGTCCACAAGAATTTTGAAATCTGATCTGCCCCTTTCTAGCCTCAGCCGTACTGAGGGTTTTGGGGGGATTCTTCACCACGACCGAGTAAAGAAGGATATCCTTACCGGATTTCTCGACGGAGCTGTGGTCTACTGGAACGGGTAGCTGCTGTATATGTATAACCGCTTTCTCAACTTTTTTCTACATCTCATTAATTTTGCTTGTAGCGTAAACACCAACTAATTCTGACAAAGCTGGAACTTCTGCAGGATCATAAATTACGTACTTAGGTAGGCGCTTGCGGTCTTTAGCACATCTTTGCAGTATTTTTCCAATGTCTACCACATTGTCTTCTTCTTTCACATGTTTTACGCAACGTTCTTCATAAGCAGCCAACTGTAATAAAATTTTTTTCGCTTCAAGGATATCCCCCTTCTCGAAAAACTGCACGCAAGATCGTACCAACGATTCCGATTTAATTCCTGTCTGCATTGAACGGGTGGTGTAATTAAGCACAGCATTATGCAAAATTCACCACTCACTGCCGCACGGTATTTCAAAAGAAATGTCCGTTTTCAGTCTAAGTCGGTATCAGTGGGAAAAATAACAAGATGCATAGATGCACAAATAAACGAGGAAAGCGTAGGCTTTCCTCGCTTGAAACTTGTATTGAAACTTGAAGAGAAAACTATTGAAACTTGGGAGATGACTGATGATAATATAAATTGAAAACCAAGTCTTGAATGTGCTGCGAATTGAGCGTGCATTTCAGGTGCAAATCAACTGCAGACTGACTTGGTGACAAAAGAGATGTTATCTGATTTTTTTTCCTAAAAATAGCAAGTGGTAACTGTATGTACAAAAATGTGTATGTATTCCTAACAAATCTATTGAGTCCTTATTTCTTGGCAACTTTTTAAGTGAAAGATAGGCGGATAACACTTTCTTTAAATTAGAAACTTGCAGTATAAAACCTTTCCCCACTGCGGGCTTCAATGGCCTCATTGAACCTTTGATACCTCCATTGCCATTAAAAAATATCTAGCATAAAGGAAGACATACTGAACCTGGTTTTAACCAGGATCATGCAACAATTTGGAATCTGTACACACCATAAAGAAGGCGTGCAAAAGATGGAGTATCCCCAGTAACCATGTTACTCGACAATTTTCATAGCTTTGTGAAATTTGTCGTTAGATTTTGTCAGAAAATGCTCTACGTTAAAAAACTCATCCAAATTTAATCAAACATGTAAATTTTCCATTCCTCCCAACTAGTACCTAGCAGATTATGAGTAGATTTGGCAACTAATGCTTGAAACTGACATAGTTCATCAGCAGATTTGGTCAAGAAATGCTTCAAGACAAAAAACTGCTGACAGTTTTAAGCTAAAAAATTCTTCTCTAAATCGTCATTGCGAGTAGGGGTGACCCTGGTATTCACGCCACCCATTTTAGATTTGGCTTAATCACAATTGAACCAATGTAACATTAACCAAAACATTAAAACAAACCTCTCCCAGCCAAAGCAGTTCATAACAATCTCCTCTACAATTATTTCTTTTTTCAGTCGTGCAAATCAAATGTTTTCCAAATTTTATGGAGAAAAAACAAATGCATATGTTGTCACGATAATGTTGTACAATTTCAGTATAAGTAAAGTACGTAAACAAAAAACTTTCAAAGTATGAGCTTGTAATATCTTAAAAGTAAAATTTCAAAAGGCAAAGTTGAAAAGTAGCTTGCCAGTAATTTAAATTTGTTTTCAATACTTTCATTTCCTTCAAAATTTTGAAATGTAGAATAAAAGCCAAAGCAAGGTGCACGAGACAATTTTCAAGCCAAGGTTTCTCCTTCGAGAGAATGCAGCCAAGGGTTCATTCATTTCACATTTTCTCTTCCCATTTGTTCTTTTGTTCTTTTTGTGTCATTCAGTCACTTTATCTCTCAGAAAATGTAGATCCTTTGCAAAACAAGACTGATGAGACAGGGAAAGTTTCAAATTTTTCTGATTCGTCCTATAACTTGGACACTCCAAAGAGCGGTTCTTGCAACTCATCTCAGGCTCTAGTTGCCTCTCTCACATTCAAGGAAGAAGGTATGCTTTCAAATAGAAAGAATAAAAAGGCCGTTTTGTCCTTTTGTTTATTTTATATTGGGCTAAATTTTTATCAAATAAAGCATAAACTGGCATTTCGACACACTTGGTTTTGTTTTCATGAAACATGACGTGATTCTTTCACAGAATCTTAATTTTTGTGATTTGCGAAGAATATAAAGAAAATTCTTGGAGTCTCTAGATGCTTCCAGAAGGCTTAATAGAATAATATTAATATATGAACGAAAAATCAGTAAATTAACTAGCCTGGTGAAGGAATTATTGCAAAAATCGTCATAAAATAACAAGAATAAAGTTCTGGTTGCAAATTGTTCACTAGAGCTTGTTCTAGATTTAGAGAAAAAGAGGGGAGTGACATATTTATTTTTTCTTTTCTCCCGAATCTTGTTTCAAAGCTCAGACTTTCAGAATACATTAATGAGAGGCAAAAAGAAATACAAAAAACATGGAAAATTGTCAGCAATGTGTAGATATTTGGAGGTAAAGGGATCATTTGGATTTCGCCTGAAAAATGTCTTTGTACGGTTTTCTAATAACTTCTTTAACGGTATGTATTCTCACCTGAGCTTCTTACGCGGCATGATATAGCTTCTTTTCTCTTTTTAAATATTTCAGAACCCTTTTGTCCAAAAAAGGTTATGTTATTTCTTGTAAATATAAAACAGTCTATTGTTCATTTAAAATGCGTTTTTAATGACCATTGCCTGTCATAGCCTTTAAGTTAGCACTGATTTACTCTAGTTCAATGCCTATTCAACTGCACCAATGCTTTATATTCTTCTTAGCCTTTTACTATTGAAACTTGAAGAGAAAGCTGTTGAAACTTGGGACATGTTCATTATAATGTAAATTCAGTGAATTCCTTCTAAAGTCTGAATTCCTTCTAAAGTCAGTGAATTCCTAAACGCGAAAAAAACTGAGCAGAATTGTCAATTATATAAAATGTGGCCTCAGGTGGGAGGGGGCTTAATGAACTTCTTCAAATGTACCATCTGTCTCACACCTTTTACATTGATGGGCCTTTGTTTTTGCTAATATTTTCACTATTTTTATTAACTAATTTTTGTGACCCTAATTATTTTTTTAACTTCCTTTTCGGTTTTTAGTCCCAATTGAAGTCATCTCCTGCAAGGTATGTGGGGATAAGTCAAGTGGAGTATTATGGAGTCATAACATATGAAGGTTGTAAAGGATTTTTTAGATGATCAGAAAGCAGCATTGTAAACTATGAATGTCCTCGACAAAGAATTGTGTGGTTCACAGAGACAACCGAAAGAGATGTCAATATTGGCAATTTGTGCTCTTTCAAGGAGCTTTCATTCCAATCAATCCATTGGACAGTAAGGGGATGGGAAATAGCAGAATGTAAGTCACAAAACAAGTTTTGTTGCGTAATCTTTCCCCTTGCAGGACAATCGATTGCTCCCCTCTCCCTGTTGAAAGGATAACTAAAATGCCTCCTTTTGCTATAAATAGCTTTTAAAACCCTGCACTAGGTTTTAGTGAAGCTTTAATAGTATTATATAGCCAACATGGTAATTGGAAATCCCGTCTGAAAAACGTGTTTGTAAGGTTTTCTAATAGCTTTTCTAACCATATGTATTTTCCTTTGAGCTTCTTACCCGGGATAATATACCCTTTTGCAAACAGTTGCAAACCTCTTGAAGGTTTGCAAACAGTTGCAAAACCTTCAGACATAACAATAAAAACCAGTTGCGTATAATCTTTTGTGAGAGTCTGAGAAATTCCGTCCCTTAAAAAAAAAATAAAAAAAAATAGAAGTTGTAAAAATTTTAGAATTGATATGGCTATTTGACCAAGGGGGGGGGCAGGGGTGTAATACTCAAATCAGAAAGCTCTGAAGTTGTAATATAGATAGTTTACAGCACCTATTCAAGATAGTGTATTGTTTTTATACTCTACCTTTTTGACCTGGAATCTGACTGCTTTGTATATTAATATTGACTATCAGCTGATAATTCAACTACCTTAGATTTTCCTATCTTTTAGGCTATTTCCGTAACGGTCGTCCTCAGAAGAAACGTAGTGGACTTGTTAAGCGTATTTCAAGTAATGGAGAAACCATTTGGTTGACCAGTGTGTTCAACAAATCGAAACTACGTGAACAAATCTATCTAAAAACAACTGTTGAAATAGAAAAGCTAACCAAACGCACTATTGAAGAAAACTGCTGTAGTAAATGGCGGTGTAGTACTTGTGGAAAGATTGAAAATTCATTTTATTTCTTACAACTTCATAAGTCAACAAACTGTGAAACAGGGCTGTCATTTAACTGTGAATTTTGTCGTAAAGAAATAAACAACTACTCAGATTTTGCCATCCATTACATAGAACATAAAGCTAATAAAAAAAAGAAGTGCCCCGTTTGTTTATGTGTGAATGTTAATGATATTAAGGAACATGTAATTGTGGAGAATCATCTTTTTGAGGATATTACTGGATTTAAATCTACTGATAATGAATGCAAGAGAAGCAATGAAAAGGCAAAACAAGAATTTTTTTTCAATTCCACCATTGATGGATACGGTCAAGGTATTTATTTGTTACTGATGTAATGTTCACTATGATTCCATGTGAACCCAAATTTTGGAATATCTTACACTTGCTTTAATGTGCTAATATATACCCTAAGAATTGGCACTGCATATTTTGGAAGTATAATTGGACCTCGCCATGTTAATGAAAGCTTCATTACTCCAGTATGTCATTTTTATCTTCAAAGGTAGATTATGAGCATGTTAGTGGGGATAAAGGAGGAGAAGGGAGTCCCCCTAATATACAGAATCAATTCTGTTTCTTTTAAGTTTCAATATTGCTCCTTATTTTTAGCTGAAAAAAATTTTCTTTCAAAATTTAATATTACTAAGAATAATTTTTACCAGAAATCTGGTACAAGATTGCGTGGCAAAAGAAAACAAAAGGAAAGGTGCTGAAGGTACCAGTTCTAGAACAAGAACGTACCGAATATATAGTTTTTCATAAGAAATTGATTTTAAATTCCCGGCAACTGACTCAAAGAAGTACCCAAATAACACCCATCCAACAAAAAAAGACGTAGGTAGGAGCGCAGTGGGCCCGGACCCCTTCTGGAATTCTGAATTTGAACGAAAACACAAGGGCCGTTGAGTTGGAATAAGAAGCTTTTTCAAAGCAAAATAAAAAGGTGTGTAACGAGCAAGGGATCGAGAATGATACAGCCCCTCTCATTTTCAGAATAATTTCTATTCGTATTAATCTTGCTCTTTGAGTAACAAAGAGAAACACAAATCTTAAAATGAAGAACGACATCAACGGGACTACGGCCCGTAGAAGGAAAAAATAAACTAAACGACGGATATTTCGCCTGTATGAAACAAGGCGTCTTCAGTGCTAAATATAGAAGAAACTAAATTCAAGAACTAAAGATAAAATCTAAAATAATCTACACAATTAAATAAAATCCATAACTAAAAACAATAAAAAAAAAGAAACCAACCAATACCTGTATATGTACAATCAATACTATTGTGGTTCAATACCGAAGAATATGAAAATATTTTTTTGTTTCAATGATTTCTCTAGCCCATTTTTTTAAGCCTCTATCGTTAGAAATGGCTGTGGCCTCCTCAATTTGTATGCAATGATCAGGGTGGTAGAAATTGTGTTCTGCCAAATCTGAAACGTAATTATCAAGAGGTTTTCTAAATTTTAGAACCTTATTAATCGAATTACGATGCTCACAAACCGTTTCAAACTGTTGATGGTTCCGGCTAATGTAAAATTATCCACAAGAGCAAGGAATGCTATAGACACCACCCCCTAGATTCTCCCGAGTCAGATCCTTCCAAGAATTCAGAAAGTTACTAAATGGTCTATTTGATTCAAAGCAAGCATCAGTGTTATACGTAAATTTTTTTTTTTTTTTTTTTTTTTTTTTACCTATGCCAGGTACATATGGTAAAGAGATATAAGTATTAATCATTTTTGATTCGGAAGACTGTAGCACTTCCTTTATTTTATTATTTTGTTTACTCTGTCTATTTTCTATTATTTCATTTACGTATTTAACAAGATAGCTTAACTGTTACAGTTTAAGCTATCTTGTAAATGAACCAAGATATTCTGGAGAACAGCTTCTAAAAGCCCTGTGTACCAATGAAATATCAACTCCTCTTTTCACTGAAACCGGGCTAATGGCTGTTTATTTTCTTTTCTTTCTTGTACTGGCCGTAGTCCCGTTTGTTCTTGTTCTCCCTTTTTAGATTATTCCTCTCTCTTTGTGTTGTCAGGGCTGGCCAGTTCGGTTTTAGATACTTTTATGTTTCTTACTTTCACTTGAAAAAAAAACGCTGTTTTTGCTTGAATTTCTGATCCTTTCCATTCATCTTGCCTAAAAATTACCTCCCTCTTCGCCCCTCTTTCGTGGAAAGTTTACCATACATGAAAATTTTCTCTCGGATACCTCTCCCCACATATATGAATATAGGACTGAACAGCTAAAGAGAAAGTTTGACAATGAAAAAAAACCGTATATGAATTCTGGAAAACCATTTAGCTTACCATTTAGCTTACGGATGGGGACTAGACTTTTCCGTGGCCTAATGTTTTTGTTACTGATAAAGGGCAGTAGAACTTTCTACTTTTGTTCGATTGAGCTTCCTCTCGATCTTCTAGAGCCATTAGGTCGATAAGATCACCCCTGGGGAAAAACAACAAAAAAAGCAAGCATCATCGATTTTTCTTATAGGAAATAAATATGCGAAATTTCAGATCCGCAAGAAGGGATATAATTGCGAGTAGGAGGGCTATTGCCCTCTGAGGCTCAATAATTGACAAAATATATGCTATAAAGGGGGAGATTAACGGTGAGACAAAATAGAGTTTGCTTTTGCAAGGTTATTTGAACTCGTTTGGCTTTAAGGCGTTATAAGTCAGATCCGCACCTTAATATTACTCAACTTTGTTGCAACCGAAGCCGCCACCCTCGAGTGAATTAAGATCTTTCCCTGGGAATAAGTTGGGTGAATAAGATCACCCCTGGGGGGAGAAGGTCGCATCATTGATCTTTCTTCCAAAAAAAGAATACACGAAATTCCACATTTTTGAGACAGAAGCTTGAAAAGTCTACAGTCGGGTTCTTCAATATGCTGAATATGATGGTGTGATTTTCACTGAGATTTCCCTAGTTTGGGAATAGGCCCCACCTTTTTTTGAAAATCACACATTTTCTCATACTCTTAGCTTTTGATGGGTAACATTAAACTTGATACATTTTATATGTTCGGAGTTGTCATAAAAAGTCTATTCTTTTTATGCATTTATTGTTATTAAAATTGTTTTGTTTTTTAGTTTTATTTACCATTGGGCGAAGCTGTTCCTTACTGACAGTTCGTTACAACGAACTGTTTGGTCAGTAAAGTGATGACAAAATAGCAAAAATAGGATAATTAGTCTTTCTAGGATGTTCTTGTAAACAAGTCAATTAGCTAATAACTGGAAGTGTTTATTCTCCAATGAATGATAAGCATGTTAATGCTTAACTTAGATGTTTATCCATCAGTGATGTATATAATTTCTTTCCTTTCCTACATGATAACAAAATATTAGAGTTTCACTCTTACATTTCTCACAGATTCCAAAACTTGTCAGACCTGAAATATATCTTTTGTAAACTGCGTAAATACACATATTAATCTATTGTAGGTATTTTTATGGCTTTTCCTATGGTACCAAGATTATTTTTATCCCTAATGTCAGTTCCTTTTCAATTCCTTAGCTAATAAGAACAGGAAACTTCTTCCCAAATTTTAGATCCTCAACTACCGAACGACATATTTTAGCGAGAACCGAGAAGCATATTGTTTTTGTTTTCAAGGCTATCTAGTTATTTTAACATTTATACAGCTAGTAAAAAAAAAGCTGCACAAAAACTACGGGGTGAAACATTCTGACGGTTCCTATTAATAATTTAGGTTTGGTTAACCAGAGGATAGTTCAGAGTTGTAATTTTAGTTATTCACTTTTTTTAGTTAGTCACCTTTCTTACCCAGTTTACTGCCAAATAATTGTGGTGTTTCTCTTTAGGTACAGTGATCAAGATAGTCGTGCTTTCTAGAACTGCATGATAGTATATTATTATTCGCTCATTTTCTGTTGATTCTTCACACATTCCTTATTGTCAAAATTTTTGCTTGCTTAGTACTAAAAAATGTTTTATTAAAAATTGAGTTCTTGGGTTTTCCTAATTTTGCCAATTTTCTAGGATATCTATGGTTGTGTAAGTTTCCATTGAACCACTTTTACGAATCAGGTTCCATTTTTGTTGTCCTTGGCACTTAATTTTTTTTTTTGAAATTTTTAATCTCTGTTTGTATTGTATTTGGAAGTATAGAAAAGTGATTTTTAAAATACAATTGTTTGAGTTGATCAACATCCTATCTTTTCTTTCTTGCTGACGCCTTCAATGAAGGCATATTGAATCTTGAATGGTGAGCTATTATTCAACCAAGAATATTCGCACGACAAGGGTTTTTTGACCAGTGCTCCCTTTCAAGATTTTAAGATACTTTTTATAGTATATACAAGTTCTTTTATATTCTACAGAATCTTCAGTTCTTTCAGCCTACATAATCAAACGAGTTATTTTTTATTTGATTCCTGTTCAAGCGTCCGATACCTTGCTGAATTATAAGTAGTAGTTGGTTTATTTCCTAAGTAAGGCAATCCACCTTTCGCATGTGAGGAGAGGGGACATACACCATAATTGTTCTCCTTCTTTGTTCATAAAAAAAGAATATGCTTCCTGATGTTTAAAAACCCCAAGCCAATAAATTTTTCCAATTCTGTCTCCCCCTGCGTATAGACACGTGAAACTGTCGGTTCCAAAGCTGACAGTTTTTTTTCTTTATTTTCAAATTTCTTTTTGGATGGTGTCTGGAGTTTTTTTATTATTTTTTATTAGAAAACGTATGGGTTTCCATGAGTAAATATCGATAGTGTATGTGCGTGTAATTCTTCTTCTTTTTTTTTACAGAAATACATTTTTAGGGGGAGGTAAATCTTTGAATTTGATTCTTAAGAAAAAACATCCCTTTCTGAGTAGGCTATAGTAAAACTTATCAAGTATTGAATTTTGCTGTGTCTTCCATCCTAACAAGAATTTAAAATTAACAGCAAAATGGAGAAAATTAACAGCAAAATGAAGCATCTCGTTTCTGAGATTTTGCTGATGATCCCTTTTGTAACCTTCATACACGCAATTTTTTTATATTTATTTTTCTTGTCCGAAAGTCCCTGAAAATTACACATTAATGCCATTAGCCTTAGTAACAGCAGTAGTAGTAGTAGTATGCACACAGGGAATTATTATTAGTTCAACTTTCCCCTGAACCTGCCCTGAAGTTGAAACCTAATACTCTGTTTTTGAGTTATTGCTGATTCGCCCTTTTGTTTGCCTGTATACAAATAGTGTGTTTCAATTTAATTCAACACCCTCCTCAGCATTTCTAGAAAATTTCTCTTTAATACCCTAAGCCGTAATAGTAGTATTAGTAGTAGCAATAGTAGCTGTAGTAAGCATATATAGTATGTAGTATGCAGAAGCAGGAGCAACTGCAGTACCTTTCGTTGGTTCAAAATCCCTCTTAACATACACTGAAAGTTTGATCTTAATCCTCAAAACTGTTTCTAAGAGATATCTGTTATGTCTTTTGAATAACCTGTATCGACATATTGTATTTCGATTTATTTCAACATCCCCTGAAAGTTTCAACATAATATTTTTAGCTTCAGTGGTGGCAGTAGTAGTAGTAGCAATCGTGGCAATAGTATCAGTAGCAGTTGTAGTAGTAGCAGTAGCAGTTGTAGTACCAATGTTAGTAGTAGCAGTAGTAATATACACATAGTGCCTTTTGGTTATTCCAACATGCCCTGAAAGTTTCAACTTAATGCTTTAAGCCTTTCCTAAGAAATTGCTTATTTGTCTCTTTGACAACCTCTATGCGTATAGTGTGTTAGTTGAAACTTTCCCTAAACACTCCCTGAAAGTTTCACCTTAATAACATTAGCCTTACTCGTACCATTAATCGTAGGAGCAGTAGTACACAAAAGTGCCTCTTTGTTAGTTGAATATGTGCCTCAACACATCCTGAAAGTTTAAAGTTTATGCTTTAAGCTGTTCCTGAGATACTGCTTGTAAACTCTTTTGACAATCTACATGCTCTTAGTGTCTTAACTCCCTTCTCAACCCACGATGAAAGTTACCACTTCATGCCCTAAACAGCTTCTGGGATATTGCTGATACGTCATTTTGACAATGTGCATGTACATTTATTTCAGCATCCTCTCAATACTCCCTGAAATTTTCACACTAGTACTTGTATCTTTAGCAATAGTAGTAGTAGTAGCATGCAAATATTGCCTTTTCCTTAGTTCAAAATCCCCCACAACAAGCCCTGTAAATTTCAAATTCATACCTGGTCCTTAGACATTGCTGACACGACCTTTTTGACAACCTGCATTCAAACAGTGTTCTTATTTAGTTGAACTTCCCCCTCCCTATTTCCTTAAAGTTTAATCTTCATTCCCTTAGCTTCAGGGGTAATAGTCACAAAAGGAGTAGTAGAAGTATTAGTAGTACTAGCATTAGCAATAGTAACAGGAGTAGCAGTTGCACCAGTATTATTATTATTATTATTGTTATTATTATTATTCATTTATTGCCCGTCAAAAAAAAGTAAAATAGACGGGGTAATCACTAAAGATAGCAAAAAGAAAAAAAAGGACACAAACACACATTGAAAACACTATGTATATCCAGATTGTCAAAAGGGCGCACCTGGAATGACTGGTATTACGTTGAAATTTTCGGGGAATGCTGAGGTGGATGTCGAACTAAATCAAACACTATGTGCTTTCAGGTTGTTGAAAAGTCGTATCAGCAATATCTCAGGAACGGCTGACGGTACTAAGTTGAAACTTTCAGTGCCACTACTGCTACTACTAAAAGTTAACTTCTTGTAACTGTGACTACTTGTAGCTGTTTCTTTTATTACTACTTTACTTTGTAAATGTAAAAAAAACATTGTCTACCTTAACTCTTAAACCACCATTAACTCTTAAACCACCTACCTTAACTCTTAAACCACCATCTTGTTTGTTTTTTTTCATTATCCATAGCTGATTTTCATACGAAAGTAATTGTAAAATTTTTTTGCTTGGGCTAATTTATTGTCACAGTTCAATCTAGAAGTTCAATCTGAGGTCAATCTAGAATAAAATTCTAGATTGACCGATCAGAGTCAAGAGTTAATGCATAATTTTGTATAACTAGAAGATGGAAGCTTGAAACAGTAGTTTTCTGTCTGTAACATGAATCTGATAAAAGAATAGAAAAGATAGTTTTAGTAGAGAATAGTTCGGAACAAATTTGTAGTGGTACAAATTTTTCTAGCTGATTTCCTGTCATTTTAATTTTCCATTTCCGAAATAAATGTGTGACGTCAAAGTTCAGAAAAACCCCATATTATTATTAAACTTTGGTTTTCTTATTGACAGATAGAACAAGGATGTGTGTCAAACAACAGAGAAAAATTCAATTTTGAAAAGAGTAACAATTCCGATCTCGGATTCAATTCGTTACGAAGGGACATGTTTCCTAGAAACAGTAAGGAAAGACAAGAATAACACTATTGACATACTGTGCAAAGTCAATTTACAGACTGTGTTTTAAGGAAGGCTACTTAACTATTGATAAGAATGATCTCTTTCATTGCCAGATTTCAATGTTGATTCTCCATCAAAAAAGAGTGAAGAGAAAGTAAAAAAAGAGTATCTATCGATGGTTGAATCAACACCAGATGTTCAAGAAAAACCAAATCTCAGAAAAAGGAAGGAAAATACTATTTACGTTGAATCTTCCGATTCTGATATAGATGATATCAGTGATGAAGGTATGTCATTTAATTAAAAATATCTTTGTTTTGATAGGGGTTCACACAAAGGTGAATGTTGTTTAAATAAGAATGTCTTGGTTAATAAAGAGGTGAAATTCCCCTTCCCCCTTTTTGAGACTGTTTCCAAGGAACATAATCGTGTGAGTAGTTACCGAAAAATTTACTTTATTGGCGTGGAGACCTCATTGTTCTGACCCTACCCCTCTTTTTAAAAAAACAGGGGGGGGGCTGTTGCCAATCAAGTGTCTTTTATGAGTGTTGCGGTCGATTTAGTTTTTCTTTTACTCAAAATGGCCGTAAGAGCCACATGCAGGTCTATTATGCTTCAAGACGCTATATTTTTTCCAGTTCACTTTGTACGGAAAGAGATGCCTTATTTGATTGAAAATTGCATGCTTTTATTTTTCTTTTCAAGAGTTTAAAGTTATTCAAAGGTACTCCTCCCTTCCTGTATCCTTTTTAGATTCCCGTCACCGTCAATACTAGAGACAATCGATCCAAATTTCGAAATAACAATTTGGCTCACAATTATTTAAAGGTCAAATAGCTATTAGTCAAGGGATGACACGGTCCTTTGGGTTGTTTTACTAAGAAGGGGGAATGTTTGATCCTGGGTATCCGAAAGGCGTAAATGTATTTATATTAATGTTTCAAGGAACGTTTAAGGAAATAATGAGCGAAATCAGAAGAAACAATGTGCATCCAAATTGTCGAAAGGGCGCATCTGAAAAATATCAGAAACGACTAAAGGTATAAAGTTGAAACTTTCAGGGCAAGTTACGGGGGACGTTTATCATAGGTGTCAAGAAGGTGTATATGCAGTATCTCAAAAAGATCTGCGGGCTTTGCGTTGGAACTTCCAGCGCTCGTTTTCGTGAATATTTAACTTAATTAAAAGACAATATGTGCATCCAGTTGATCAAAAAGAATATTTACAATATCTCAGGAACCACTTAGAGTATTTTGTTCGAGCTTGGGAATATTGAGGAAGATTTTTAATTATATGAAAATACATAATGTGCATCCAAGTTGTCTAAAGGGCATATCTGTATATTAAAGTGGATGTTACACTAAATTAGGAAACCTTTAGGTATCAAGATTTTTAAAAGATTAAATCTGTAGAATTTTAGGAACAGAAGAGTGTATCAGTTTGAAACAGGAAATGTTGAGCGTGATGTAGGACTAAATCAAAAATATGTTGTACATCAAAGATGTCAAAAGGTTCTATCTGCGATGTCTCACGAATGGTTATGGATATCTGGTTGAAACTTTCATGGAACGTTGAGGGGCATTTTGAGTTAAATCTAAAGACATTATGCGCATCCAGGGAGTCTAAAAGCCCTATCTGCAACATTCTAGGAATGGCTAGGGATATTTGGTGGAAATTTTCAGGGAATATGGAGAGGGATGTTCAACAAAACAATAAGACACTATATCTCCCCTTCTCCTTTGTTTTTGTTTTACCATTAACGGCATATAGTTCAATTTAGTTCTTGGACGTGGATGCTGTTTCTTTTCTTAATGTGTTAAAATTTTATTGACCATTTTTATGCTTTTTACTTTTGTGTGCTTTTGTGCTTTTTTTGCTTTTGTGCTTTTTTTTACTTTTGTCTTGCTATATTGGTTGTTCATTTTTTTTTCTCTTAATGGATATATGGAGCGAATTCGGCTCAATTACAACTTGTGATAGACATTTGAAAATAAATATTATCTTATCAGGATAAATTAGAAATCTTCCTGTTAGAGCCTTTCTCAAAAGGCGCTAGCCTATAAATTTGCAAGATTTTAAAGTCTAATGTTTTTTTTTTCAGCTATAATTTTTGTACAATAATAGCACCGTAGGTGTATAGTTAAGGATAGTTATTGTTTGAGCATTAGACTTGTATGAACCAGTTCTGAATCGCCCAGTTGACTGAACTCCAACTTCATCCTTTAATTCCTACTAAACCCCGTGGCAAAGATTTCTCGCAAGTCCAATCTGCATGCATGCGTAGCTATACTTGTCTTGAAATAATCATTACCTATAAATCATAATCTACTTCTTCTTTTATAAGGAAGGCTAGTTGCTCCAAAGTTATAATAGCCAAAAATCAATGTCTACCAAAGCACACGTGTGAAGGGGGATTTTTCATTTTCCTATATCGTTTGGGTCTCATCATAGTGGTACTATAAGAACCTATTGAGGCGGTTCTTTTATCTGACAGGCTGTTACTAATATTACCCTTCGGGCAGGGCTAGCAATGGACAACAGGCTCGAAGTATTTAAGGTCTGCTATCAGATTCACCTGATTCAAATAATCAAAATTGTCATCAGAACCCTGAAAACTTTCCTCGTTCCACTGTTCCGATTAGAAATCTATAAATATAATTTCGAATTATAAATAGCTAGTGGTTGAACAATTGTCGTGAAAATATTATCGATTTTTAAAATTTTTGTCGATTTTTAAATCGTTATCGATACTTAATCTATTGATTTAAGGTTTTTTCTTTTTTTTAGCACTTTTATCAAATTTTTGAATTGTTCTTGGAGCCTATGAAACGCCTGGTGTTCTTTGCATACTTTGGGTGAGATACCAAAATCATCTTAGGGTTATTTTTGTAGCAACTAAGGACATGGAAAGTGAGGGGGAGCTCGCTTTTTGCGGCATGTCATTGGTAATATTAGTTTGTATGTGAAAAAATCAAATATAAATACAAAACTAAGTGAGTGCATATGCCAAAAAGGTATAATTCAAAGCTTTTCACAGGGCTAACAACAATAGCTTAAATAATAAAAGCTTCTAGATAAGGAGAACTATCAATAAATATTAACAATTGTTGACAAACAAAAATTAATCAATGACCTACAATAAGAGAAACAGGTATCCCCACCCCTTCCCCCTTCTCCCCCTGCCAAACAAAAACTATTCGATTAAATAGAGATAAGTAAATAAAGCAGAGATAATTCTTATTAGAGTTGAAAATGTTCAGATGAGATATTCTACTGGGATTTGTATTCTAGACTTTTTGGCCCATATGGTTAAATTAAAACATGATTCAAGCGTGTCTTCATATTGGTTAGTTAATTCCTTATGTAGCTTGTATTATAATTGTGAAATTAAGGTGAATTATGAATATTGCGAATTACGCTAATATGGTGAATTATATTGCAAATTACTAATAAACAGTTTAGAAAAATGAATTAGAAAAAGATTGGAAACAGATTAGAAAAATAGTTTGATAGCAATTTTTTTCTAAATATGACATTTTAAAATGAAAGTTATTCTTGTTTTTTACTTTCAAATCTAAATTCTGAGGACTAGAATAGTTTTTCCATTTTCTACTACTAGTGTCCATATGCTACTAAATTTGATGAAGAAACAAGGCTATTTGTTATAAGTTCGGATGTCCATAGGTTCAGAATTTTAAGAAGGACTTTTTTTTTTTTTACTTTTGAGTCTAGATTCGGAGGTTTCAAATTATCTTCCTTTACCCAGCTCATATTCTGAATCTGTTTCTTATTTCTCGCTTAAGGTTTTCTATTTAGGAAGTAAAATCGATATTCACATGCTTCACAAGGCTTTATTTAAATAAATAAAGCTATTTGTCAAAGGGTTTGGATTTTTGTAGGCTCGGAATGTGGGTAAGAAAGTTTGTTATTTATACCTTCAAGCCTATATTTTGAGGTTTAAGAGTTTTTTTTTATTGCCCTATTGCTGTTTAAATTATGGTTATTATTTTTCATTTATGATTTTCTATTTGGGAAGTAGAATCAATGTTCATCTGTTACTTTTGAGGTAAATCAAAGAAGCTATTTATCTTAAGTGTTGGAAATCCGGGGGTTAAGCATTTTTTTTTTTTTTCGTTTTAATAATTTTTTTTATTGTCATCTTCTATTTTGTTTTATGATTTCACCATTTATTGTTATTTTCTATTTGACAAATACAATCAATGCTCATAGTTACTTATGATGTAAATCAAAGAAGTTATTTATCTTAAGAGTTGGAAATCGGGGGGTTAAGAATTTTAATAAGAAAGTTTATCTTTTCTTTATTTTTACCTTTGAGCCTAAATTCTTCAGTTTAAGCTTCTTCTCCATTGCCCGATTTTTATTCGGAATGTGGTTTACTATTTTTTATTTCTTTTTACTATTATTTTTTTCTATTATTGTCATCTATTGTTGTTTTGTTGTTGTTATGGTTTCACCATTTACAGCTATTTTCCATTTGGGAGGTAAAGTCAATGTTATGTTTATTTCAACTATATATTTGCAGGAAGTTGTGAGGAAAAACTTGAAGAGTTGGCTTCTTTGAGGCTGCAGATGAAAATGGATCACCTATTGCCATCTACCTCAGCATCAGCATTTAGAACAACCATATCTACTCAAGAAGGAGATATTGTAAGCGAAACAGAAGCAGTTTGTGAGCTCTGTGGCATTGTTGCCAAGTCTCGTGAGGCTCTTAATGCGCATAAGTGTCGAAATCATTCAGTGAAGAAGCTGAAGAAATATTACTACTGCCAGATTTGTGATCGTAATTTCGACTATAAGACAACTTTTAACTATCACATGAGGACCCATAGTGGCGAGAGACCTCATCTTTGTGAAGTTTGTGGAAAGAAGTTTTTCTCAGCTGGGGCCCTCAAGGTAATTTTATTTTCCTATTTGCTTGCCGAATGAAAATAACAGTAATTTGTAAGTACTGTATATAGTTGAATAATACAGTCGACTCTAGCTAACTCGCAATTCACAGGACCATGATTTTTCTTCGAGTCACGCATAGTTCGAGTTTCAGAGGTGATTCTAAATAAAATTCGACTTATAAAAGTAACGAGCTATAGAGGAAAGCCGACTGAAAATTTGAGCTACAAAGGCACAAAATCGCTAAATTTAATCCCTACAGCCACTACAAATTTAATAATATCTTTATTAGTGTATATAGACTTGACATATCAAGACTTGACTTTCAAATATTAAAACTTGACTTAAGAAATAGATACCTGAATATTAACCGAATCTGACACAAAAATATATTAAATAAAATTAATGCATATCAAAATTTACAGGTTGTAGGCTGCATACCGGGGTTTCGACTAACAGAGCTCCTTGAAAAAACTTCGAGATACAGAGGTAAAATTTGAATTTTGGAGGTAAGTGAAAATTAAGCGACGACAGATCTACTGAGTTTCGAGTTAGAGATATTTTTGGGTCACTTCGACTTACAGAGGTAAAACATAACCACAAAAGTATTTTGAGTTATGAAGAGTTTTTTCTTCGACTTGGTCAGGCTTTTCATAGCGGACTGAAAATAATTCGAGGTTCGAGGTATCGAGATTTGACTGTAATAAATTAAACTCTATAAAACGGTCGAAACACCTCTCAGCGTACCAAGGACGATGAAAATGGAATCTGATTATTTGAGTTTATTAGCTGGAAGTTTACACAACTGTATCTATTTTTAAAAAATTTGGAAAATCGGCTATTCATTTGTTTTTGCTTTTAAATAGGCTTTAAATAAGAGCCTATTTTCAAATAGGCTTCCGTGTGTAGTTATGCCGTTGTTGGTAATAGTGGTGTCAAATTTAAAACTAAAGACGCGGGTGAAAAGTCAGCCCAAATAGGCTAAGAGACATATGGTAGGACATTGCTTTAGAAACTTTAGCTTTCCTTCCTATGTGTATTATGTCTTTAGGAATCAACAAATTCTTAAAGTTTGAATATTTTGCAGACAAAAAGTGTAGTCAAGTTTAAGTAATTAGCTTTGCTTATTTATTTCGTAGCTCAAACATGGTAGCGCTGTATATAACGTTTTACTGCCCTAGAAACTTCATAATTTTGAAAAAGGGAAGATCTTAGAAAACCAGTCTTTTCATGTATAGGAGGGTCGCTGAAGTAAAAAATGTGCTTACTTTAATGTCCTTGGTACCTATTTTCAAATATGGCTTTCTAGGGATTACTTATATTAAGATCTTTTCAACGTTGCTGCTGATTGCTAGATGAAGGTCTATATGTGTTAATGGTAATTATTTGGTTAAAGAAAAAAAAACTATCGATAAAAACAAAAAAAAAGAAGAAAACAACTGCTGTCCTTTGAAATATTTGATAAATATTTCAATATACAACTTAAAAATACCCCTAATAATTTTTTGAGTTTCTAAGATATTAGCTGGTTGGTTAAGGTTAAGATAGGGCTTTTTCTCTTTTTACAATATTTGGTAGTCTTGGCAGTCAACATATTGATTCCACACCCATCGTATAAAACGTCTGAAATCCCTCTTTAAAGATGTTTAAGTGGGTTTCTAAGTTTTACGTGTCTGTTGAAGCAACTGTTGAAGTAATCCTCAGAAAGATTTGGTCCTCATGGAGAAAAAAGGACTAGGGCGCTAAACAAAGATTTTGTAAATTTCTAAAAATAAGTGCGAAATGTGAAACAAAACCTTCAAAGTAGATCTACATAGAGATACTAAAGGGTGAAACAAATAGCTAGATTTATTCGAGTTCTAATTATTGATTGCCATTTAATCAAAATAAAATCTGAATTCAAAGAAAAATCTAATGGTAGCAGTTTTTTTTTTATTTATATTTATATTCTATTTATATTATCTTTTTATTTTTGCCCTTTTTGTTTACATATTTGTATTCGGGTAAAATAAGAAGAGTGATATTAAGACAACATCTTACTGTAAAGTAAGATAATTTGCTATTGCAGGTTCACATGAGGATACACACGGGTGAAAAATCCTATAAGTGCCCTCACTGCGATCGATGCTTCAGACAATGGGGTGACCTCAACTATCACATCACTTCAATTCATACTAACGAGAAAAACTACAAATGTGAGTACTGTGGTAAGGACTTTGCAAGGAAATATTCCCTGGTTGTTCATATCAGATGTCACACTGGAGAAAGGAACTATGAATGTGAATTTTGTCACAAAAGATTCAGGGCCTCCACCTACTTGACCAATCACAGACGGATTCACACAGGTAAGTTTCATTGCTATAGAATAGTAATCTTACCTTATATAATTGGTAGTATCGGTAAGTTCCAGCCACTCACTAATTTGAAACAATCATGTGATGTTATACAATGGGTTGTTAGTCTCTCTGAAGAGACTAACCTGTGATTGATCAAGTTGGAAAGTCTAACTCTCAAGAGACTTTTCGATAATCATATGGGGGGGGGGGAGTCTATATACGGTTTTTCTATGCCTGAAGTCTGATCGCAAGCGTGTATCCCTCACTTTGGAGATGGTGTAATGGTGACAATGGTGTAATGGTGACAAAACTTATCCTCGCCTTTTTCAACTTTGTTTCTTCAAAAAATTGTTCTTTCTTACCCCAGTGTAATTTGAGTTTTGCATGGTTTCAGTAATAGAATTATTTACTGGTTTGTTTCTGCGGTCGAAAATAGAGGAAAATTCTTCTCCTAATCTTCAGACTCATTCTCATTCTTCTCTGAAATGTGTTTTGCTTTTTGGCAGTCGTCCAACGATCGAGGGGGTCATTATGTTCGTAATCCTGATCTTCCAACTAGTGTTTCCAGTTAAAAATTATCAATATCTTGATTTTTATCGTTTTTTTTTTACCCAAAACGGAACCCTAGTGTCATTGTTCCGTTGATTACGGGCTTGAGTACTGTGGGTATAGGAAACTGCTAACTGAAAGCCTTCATCTGAAGCCCATTATTGTTTAAAAATGAATAACGATAAACACATCTTTATTGTTTGGGGGGGGGGGGGTATTTTCATTGAAAAAATGACAAATCTGCACATCCAAGATTTCGAAAATTACAATAAACCCTAAAACTTTATTGAAACTCACCTTATAAGTGAAGACAGACCCAATATGTGAAAATTCTTGAAATTTACCTCCTGAAAGTAGGTGCACAACTATAGGCTGAAGGTGGCAGTAGGGCTGAAGATGGCAGATACAAACAACTTCAGCCCTCAAAATGCTAATAATGCAGAAAATGGACTAACATTGTGGCAAAAATAGAAAATTTAAATAGTAAGGTATTAACATAACAATAATAAAGAAAATATAATAATTAAATAACCTTTATCCCCGGATAAGGGGATACTGTCTTTAGATAGTATGATTAGACTTGTTTATATTTTTGCGAAAAATGACGGTCTTATTTATTTACTTTATTTATTTACCAATTATTACCAAATCACTTAACATAACTGCATCCCGTTCAAATACCACTGCATAATATGGAGAAAGGATAATCGAAGAAGAGAAATAGAAGATTTTCAAAATTTCAGAATTAGATTCGGCACTGTTTTTCAGAAAAACAGATGAAAAAAAAAAAAAAAAAAACCAGAACGGAACGGAATAGAAACAGGCCCATCAAAAATAGGTGACATGTTTCTGCTTTCTGTTCTGTCTTTTGTAAAAACAGAAAACAGCTGTTTTTGTTTTCGCTTATCTTTCTCTTTTTCAGGACGTCCCACCCTGTCATCTATACTGGGTGATATTATACCCTGCCGTTCCAAAGCTAGTATAAAGAAACCGCATTGAAACAATCCCGCATCCACTAATGCATCACTTTTTTAATCAACCACATGCGCATACGATACGACTTCGTCTGTACAGGTGATTCTAAAACCTGTTAGAGGACTTGGGCAGAGCACAATTTCGTTTTTGCAACCTCAAGATGCTGAAAAACGGAGTATGAAATAAAAGGAACAAACTTTTTCTTCCGAATACAAAAGCACAACAGGTCTGAATAAAGTGAAAAAACAAACAAAATTTATTCAACCAGTTTGCGACATACCGACCCTCGGGTTTAGTCAGTTGAAAAGCGAAAAGCGACATTTTTTACGCTATATTTCTGGTCTAGCCTTCCATAGAAAAAGAGATATTGACGTCTTTTTACTACGATAGAAGAAACCAAGAAAATATACAATTACTGTTCCACTAGCTCGTTCGTTACAAAGTTTGAACTTGTCCCTTAGAAGCATTCTATTTTAGAGGGCTCAGTCAGTTGGCCTCGCACATTGCTTGCAACAAAGTAGCCAGCAATACTAAATGCCTACTCATTGGGCACACTCGTACCAGGGACGACAAGAATGCGGATGGTGTGTCGTCTATTAGGCTATAATTTCCTCAAGGGGTGCTATTCCTCTAGGGCTAAATGGAAAGCAGGTCGTCCAGCGTTGAGGTGGAAGGATGTCCTAAAGAAAGATTCAAGGGAAATGGGAACTTCCTGGGAGATTGTATAGAGGGAGGCTTTGAATAGATTGGAATGAAGGAGGGACGTGCGGAGTTGTCTTGGCCTCAGGCGGCTTGGTGCTGCGGTGAGTTTTCGGTAGGTAGGGACGACAAGATGATTGAAAACACATGCAGTGAACTCCAGGATGTGATTCTGACTCCAAAAGTCGAAAAGATCAGTTAGCTCAACCTTTAACGTTACGCTCAGCCTTTTACCTCTCTGGATCCTTATTCGTTGTTATTTCTTCACTAGGCCACACTTAAACAGGTAAAGAAACAGAAACTGAAAAGCAGGTTAATAAAACAGAACAGAAACATCCTGACAAAAACAGATGGCCTGTTTCTTTTTTTTTTTATTATTATTTTTTTATTTACAGAATCAGGTTATACAGAAACAGTCTCGATGCTTAGTCAGAACATAATTAGTGTGTATTTAAACAAATCTACTAAATTCCTGAATTTTAGCTGTGCCGCAAAACGATCCAAAGCAATGTCTTTCTATTGATGATAATTTTAGGTGAACGCCCTCATATGTGCGCCATCTGTTTCAAGACGTTTCGTTTGCGCACAGACATGAAACGCCACTTACTCATGCACGAAAGAGATGGTACTGATCGGAATGTTCTTCTAGCTGCAGTGACTGATAATGAACTGAGCAACCCTCGTAGAAAGCGTGTCCCTAAACAAACTGATATTGTTCTTACCCGGGGTGGAAAAAATGGAAAGATTGGGGAGTTGAAAATTGATAGCATGAATACCGAAGTAAGTAAATAGGCTAATTAAGAGAAACTAATTCCCAAAGTCCAGATGTATTCCTGCCAGACTTTACTTCGCCTTGTGAGAGGATTTTTTATTTTCATTTTGATATCCTTGGTACTTTTACCACTGTCCTATCTAATTTTTTGTGTTGATAATGTATAGGTCATTTGTGTATATGTTTTAAAGTTTTTTTGTTCTAGCTTTTACCTTTACCTTTATGCGACTGTATGTGCAGATAATAAATTTGTTAATCATTAATCGATATTAATTATATTAAATTTATTAATTATTTTACTCCTTTCACAAGTCAATTTCAGAAACAATACCAACAGACTGATTCCCGATGTTAAAATTTTTTAGTTGCAAGAAAATCATGATCAAACAAAAAAAGTACAGGCTAATAACGAATGAATTTAAAATGAAGCGTTTTTTTTAGCTTAAGAAACTTCTGGGCGATGGAGCATATCCAAAATATCCATGAAATTTCTTCAGATGATTCAAAGGGGATTCTCCAGTTCTCCCGAACTAACGCAATAGGGCATAAGATATGTTTACTAAATAACAGCACATCAAAGTCAAAAAAGAAAAAAAGCTGTTTACCGTGTCTACTTTTGAAGCCAGTATTTCAAATATGTAACTCTTTTTTGTACAAAATTAAAAAAAAAGAATAAAGAAAAAGAAGAAATGATTGCATACCAGTAAACAGCAGGGATATTAAGAAGAAACCCTACAGATTAGTCCAAAGGACCAGAGATAATTGTAGACAAAAGTACACCTTCAGTGTGTTTTGACCCACTGTTCCCAGAAGAAACTTCGACCTCCCCCAAGAGTTGGTTCAGTGTATATCAATGTATGTGTGTATAATCTGTCGCTTTTGCCAATTCATTTTTTGTAATTCATGTGCTATAAAACCAACAATATTGGAGCAAAGTCTTTTTAATAAGACCGAGTTGTTTAAAAAAAAAAAAAAATTAGCTTGTAAGTTATAATTTCGGAATAGATTGGGATGGAGGAGGAGCGTGCGTAGCTGTTTTGGCCTCAGGCGGCTTGCTGCTGCGGTGAGTTGTTAGTAGTAGTAATTGATACGACTTGTAGGCTCTATACTCTGTTTTTTTAGTGTGCCCATATTGCAATTTATAATAAGTGTCTACAAAAACTCTCAGTGATATTTGTGATTTCCAAATAATTAGAAAGGTACAGTTAAAAAAGTAGACATGTTGAGTGGCCAGGTATACATACAGCTAATTGCTTGTTGCGTGTTTTACTTGTGGGTTCCATGAATTTGATAAATTCGATAATTTGTTGTGATAAGTTCGTCTACAAAATTTCTAGGGAATCATATAATTTGGGAGATCGGGTCCCAAGACCTCCTTGTCCGTGCGTGCTAGTCCAAAAGTTCCATAAAGCCAAGCTTAATCTTGTGAGAGTGATGAGTAAATCTTTTACATTCGCCTTTTAATGAACGCCTTGTAATCTCCATATAGAATGGCATGGAAATTAAAAGCCTTAGTAAAAAGAAAAAAAAAACAAAGCTAAATAATGTAATTCGGTTTTAGGAGGCATGTATTGTAATTTTAAGTTCTTATTCGTGATCAGTAACTTTATAACCGTATTTTTGATATTTCTGACTAGCAAAAAGTGACTTACCAACTGCTCATTGCTTGTCTTGGGCTGCTGTAAACATATGCTTGTAAGTGTCTGTTTTGCTGGAATGTCCGACAAATTCGTCCCCCAAAAAACATAGAATGAAAGGTGGAACTCTTAGTGATCTTGAAATTCTGGAGCCTGCCTTGTGATTACAAGTCGTGTGGTCAAATCAAATTAATTTAAAGGCATACCACTCATTAGTACGTATTTTACTATTCGCTCTTCAATCAACTGGCTCAGAAATCTTTAGCCGTAGAATGTTATGAATATTGGAAGGTTAATAAAAATTTGATTGCACATTGGGTATAATAGACCTATTATACCCTATTAGGGTATTATAGATAAGCTTGTGAAAGCGATTAGAACTATTTACCAGAACAATATTGCAGCGGTTAGGGTAGGAAGGGAAGATTTAAGTAGGGTTATATCGTAAATATTTGCGATTAGTGACTCAGAAGTCTTTTGTGCAATTTGTAGCTAGTGACTCCAAAAGTTAGGAAAATTGTAGTTTAGAACACCACGCAAGTACACACGCTGAGTGGTTAGAGGTAGAAGTGAGTTGTTGCTCGTTTCCTTTTGAGTCTATTGATAAGGAAATGATAACTCATAAAGCGATAGGTTACATAAGTGGAGAGCTTTTCTGGTAAAATTGTGCTCTTTCCTGATCTAGCTTCACCGGGTCTCAATACAATGCTTACAAAAACAAGAGAGAGTTTGACAAGGTCTCAAGTTTTTATCTATTAACCATACTTTTCGACCTGTGAGCCCTTTACCTTGGCGAGTCATAGGATTAGCCGGTCAAACTTGAGACTTGCTAACATCTGTGTTCCACAGCAACATCTACTGTATAAAGCAATAGTTTATATTTACATTGTGAGATACCTTAGAAGCTTCTCAATTTGGTAAACAGTTCTGTTGTTTTAAGATATTTTAAATGGTCAATGTTTTATAGTAGTATATACAGCATAAAGTATGTGGTTAGATTATTTGTATTTACAAGGCTTATGAGTAACAGGTTTATCTGTTGATAAATTCTCGGGGCCTTTTGACTTTTAACTTAAAGTTCTGTTTTTTCGCTTTGAAACTTATTGTGTAAATGAAATTGCTCTTTTTCTTGATTTTCTGTTTTTGGGTCATAATAATAATTTTGGTGTGCAAATGATATCGACATAAAAAATACGCAACTACATGGACAACAGGACAAATCCTAGGTCTATTCATACCTTAAAACTGCAATTTTCTAAAATTTATCAAAGTTATGAAGTTTTTAGGGCAGTATCACCTTTTCCTCGGTGTTCCATTCCACACTGAACCGTTAAAATAAATAAGGAAAAATAATTAGTTCGATAGAATAACCCTATTCGTCTTCAGAAACTCAAACAGTAGCAGTCTGTTGATTCCCAAAGACAACTACCCCGTCAAAGGGTAGCTATACCTTTTAAATCCTCTTTGGGCATCAAAATAGAAAAGAATACTCACTGGACTCACTTTAGGCTTATCCAGACCTGATAAACGCTATTTCATAAGATTTGTCTTTGTGTTATTTCAAAATTATACTGTCGTTAGGGCTTAATCACACTTTTGTCGGTGTTGCCACGTAGAATCAAATAAACAAAAGTAATTAGTTCAATGTGACAACGCTATTCCGTAAAATTCAAAAATTAATTTATGGGTTGACATCTTCAGAGGAAATTTACGCCCGCTTAAGCTGTTCCGTGGGATTTGCTTTTGCCTTCTACTGATTTGTCAACCATTTTATTTATTTCTCTTTTAAAGAAATCGCCCCAGTGATTCATTTCTGTTTTAAAATTTGCTGACCATTTCTACCAAAAAGCGCATAGCTTCAGGGGGGGGGGGCTTGTTTCATTAAAAATTAAATTTCTGACGTTTTATAATGTTTTCAAACATTATGATTGTATTAGTTTCTACTTAACGAATTCAGAATTTTATTTTCACTGCCCAGGTTACTTTTATGGACCACTTATTATTTTGGTACTAAATTCCTCTGGAAGATTCAGAAGGTTTTGCTAAAATCTCTGCAAATTTGAGTCAAGTGGAAACGCTGGTTTAGGGGCAGGCTGTAAAGCTATGTTGACTTAATCAATTTAAATTTTATCTCAGAATCTTTTTCCATTTCAGGAGGACCAAGCAATCGCCTCTTTGATAAATAATGAAAATGAGGATTTGCTGCTAGCAATAGGGAATCCAGAAGCAGGAAATGCCAATGGTGAAATGGAGATGATTGTTGGTGATGATTCAAACCCATATGTGGTGAAAGACGAAAATAACGTCAGACAAAAATAAAGTTTTTGTCTGGTCTGTTTTTACACTTCAGAACCAATAAGTGTTTGATGCTTTGTATATCGTAAATGTAGATTAATACATGAGTTACTTTAATGGATTTGAATGGTTTAAACGAATTGAGGCTCATACAGCAAATCATAGATTATATGTTAAAAGTGAGGTGAAGACGTAAGTCCACACAGGTCAGGGTCTTGGGGGAGCGAGGGAATCAAAATTTGGCAAAAAGTTCTTTCTTTTTCCTATGCTGGATTTTCTTTGGAGACAGCCTCTTATAGTTGATGAAACACATCTAATTAAACCTGTTAGTAATTTTTAAACGAACGGATGTCCTACTTACTTTATAGAATTGTGATTACTTTTTTATTCAATTTTAATCGCTATTTTAATCATTCAATCGGTCAATTTGAGAAAATAATATTTTTAACAAGAATAATTGATAACTTTAAATAATAATTGATATAAACTTCAAATAAAAGTAGTAACAATTTTAAGCAGTTACATAGTCAAAAGTTTCCAACAAGTCTTCATTAACTCAAATGTACGTCAACGGGTGAATTGTTTCAAAAGCGTCTTGCAAAAAGTCTAAATACGTCTACAAAGTAAATCCTATAATTTAATTCACTAAATATAATTTAATATACTTAAATGTTTTACTTAAATAAAATAAATGTTTTACTTAGATTATCGATAAATTCTAAAAAAAAGTGTTGGAACCACAGGATAACTCGCAAAAAATATGAAAATTTGGAGACCAGGCCCTGCGGCTCCCTCCTATGGATGTGATCGAGTCCATTGGTTACAAATCGTATAATAAAACCATATTAGGTCGGAGAAGCTATGCCACTCTCGAGTATATATTTTAATTTTTGGAAGGCCAAATTTGGAAACTTTTTATCAATGTAAACTTAAATGTAGACAAAGAGCTAAAACAGTACTTCGGAACCCGTTCACAAGTATGTTTAAACTACTCGAATTTTGTGTTTGGTTTTTGTATTTATGTTAATTTCTTTCTCAAAATCTGAAAAAAAAAAATGTAGCCTTTGAGACAATTTTTGATAGTCGAAATCTCAGATTTCGTTCAATCCTGAAATAACCAGTAAAAATAAGGATTTACCGGTTTTCGAAAATTTATAAGGTTGGAGAATTGTTCTTGGAGAGGGGTTAAGATACGAAAGAAGGTTTTTTCTGGTTGTTAATTTGTATGTCTCCAGGTTTTATTTTTTTTTACGTATATGAAATACAAAACGTCAATTCTGTTTATCTTTCAAATTCAACTTGAATTTGGAATTTACAAAAAATGTTTCAGTAGTATAGAATTATAAAACAAAATTGATACTAGTGAAAGATCTTTTTCCTACCGATTTGGTCTTTGACATAACTTATTGGTGTCAGAAATAAAGTTTCAAATGAAATTATGCCCTGGGATCTTTCGGGCGTATATTTTGGTCTATCTTAGGATGGACTGGTAAAACAAAGGATTCGTCAACCCTTTAAACCTTTGAATTCCGAAACTCTCATCAGCCCTGTCTGATCAAATGCTTTTACGGATTAAAATAAAAGTAATTTTTTTTGACTGAAAGTAAAGAAAGGCACATTATTGGAAACAAAAATAAATATAAGAGGGACTGCTGCAATGCCCTATCTAGAGAACGAACTATCAAAAGATAGTAAAGAAAACCCCCTCTGCGTTTGACATTGCAACCATGAAAAAAAACAGTCTTTTCTCTGAGCATCTTAATTACCATTCAGATGTGTAGATTCACTTATTTTCATTTCTAAATATTCATGATAATGTGGATAAATAGAAATTGGCGTTCTCCCGGATAGTGCCCTTTATAATAATTAAAAGTGATTGGAGGGCAACCAGCCCCCTCTCCCACGCTCATATTTTCCCCAAAAACACAGATGATATGCAAAATAATTGTACGTAAAATATTAGGCATGCAGGCCCGCTATACTTTAACTTACCCCCCCCCCCCCCCAAGAATATATAAATATACTGCCCAAATTTGTTTCTAAAGTGTTATATTTTCATCATACTTAGATATATCAAACAGTCCGTGGTAACGAACTGTAAGTAAGGAGTGACCCGACTCAATAGTAACCGAAACGCTAAAAAACGAAATTTTGATACCAATAAATACATAAAAAGAATTAGAATTTAATGCTGATTTCAAATATGTAAGTTTCAAAAATGTGGAATTTTGCCTTTTTTTGCCAGTAGAAAGATCACGGATGTGTGTTTATTTTTTTTATTATTATTCCCAGGGATAATCGTATCGACCCAGTGGTCCTAGAATATCATGGGAGAGCTCATTCAAACGGAAATTAAAAGTTCTAGTGCTCTTTTTAAGTGACAAAAAAAATGGCGGGCCAAAGTCACCCGATAAAAATTTAAAGATAGCGATTTTGTTTAACATGGTCGAAAATATAATGAATATGTCTTTCAGGATGACTTGATCCCCCGAATTATCCGGGGAGATGGCTAAAAGCTATGAAGCTTACCCAACGTTTGCATATATATTGGTCATTGGGAAGTAAGTAGAAAAAGGGGTCCGACTCCTAACCGGAGTGACGTCACAGCCACAAACCCTTTTTTCTAGGCCAATCACAGAGCTAGAAATACTAACTGGAGTGACATCAGACCAGACTTATAGGAATTTAGCCTGGATTTAAAATGTTTCTAAGTGCAACAGATACAGAGGGGAATGATTATGGCTTCACTTAGGGGGTGAAATGAAGCATTTAGATTGTAGTGTATATGCGATAAGTAATTTAAAATTTTTTGTGAACATTTGCGACTTAACTTGGCTTTACTTCACGGTTGTGCTCTGTATAATACGCAAGTATCAATCGAGCAGTGATGTCATTATAAAATATTGTTTAGCATTAGAGTATACTAAAAAAATGGAAATTAATAGAACCGTAGACGCCAAGAAAAGATCACGTGACTTGACATAGCTCTTATTTCTTGGCTGTGGTCGCTATAAAAGACAAGTACACAATATGGGATGTGAACGATATAAAATATTGTTTACCATTGGAGTATGCAAAAAAGTTGAAAGTAATAGAGCTTTAGGCTCCAAGAAAAGATCACGTGACTTGACTTAGCTTTACTTCTCGGGTGTGGTCGTTATAATAGACAAGTTAACAATATCGGATGTGGGCGATATAAAATATTCTTTTGCATTGGAGTATACTAAAAAGTTGAAACTAATAAGGTTGCAGATGCCAAGAAAAGAATCTTAATATAGAAATTTAGAACAATCCTTGGAAATCCTTATAAATCAACTGGTAGGATGGTTATGGATTTGAACCATCAAGAACCGCAACCAAAAATGACCCTAGCCATCAAGAACCTCAACTTCCAACGGTCCCCTCTCTCCAACCTCCAAGGCGCCCCCTCCCTCCAACTTTTTGAGGGCACCCCCCATTTTTTATAATTTTTTGAAGTTTTTTTTATAACACGGTAATTTTTTGAAGTTTTTGTTTTCATATGTCTTAAAATGATATGAGACATACTTAAAACATAAAAAATTCTCATTGAACATTTTCCGAATTCAAAATGAGAATGATATAGATATTTCTGTCGTCACTTTTACTATTAGAAAAATAATGTTTGCAGTATCACTTTTTTTTTACTGAATTTTTTTTTCGACTTAGAAAATTACACCCTAGTAAAAAGTATGTTTAACTCAAAATGGAATAAGGATTATTCTACTGATTACGAACTAAGAGAAGACAATAGCTACAGTATCAAGAGAGAACATGACGAAGTATTTTATGGAACAGATTAAAAATGTCCAAAGTATTTCAATGACATTAATAATGTATAATAATGTATGTAACATATTTTTATGTTAATATACTGCATGTCCAGTGTATTTCCATTATTTTTATGTATTTCCATTATTTTCAGGGTATATTAGAAATTCAAACGTTTAGAATATCTATTAAAAAAAGTTGGAGATGTAAGAAAAGGAATTTTCAGAAACATTGATACTACTACTAACAGGCTCATAATGAATGTATTAGAACAGGAGATAGGTTAAAAGAGCTTTTACCAAAGTCTGAGAGAGATGAACTGAATTTTTTCTCAAAAATCTCCACAGACAAGCAAACACCCAGTCCAGACGTATAGGCAGAGAGTTTTTTCAGTTTTCAGAAATAAGAACATCCACGTTTAAAATACATCTAATTTTATTAATAACATTTTTTTAATAAAGCTGGATTTTAGTTTCAAGAAATACGAACGTCCACGTTTAAAATAAATGTGATTTTATTAATAACATTTTATTTTAATAATAAAGCTTGGGTTCTAGTTTTCAGAAATATGAACATCCAAGTTTAAAATACATCTGATTTTATTAATAGCACTTAATTTTTTAATAAAGTCGGGTTATAGTTTTCAGAAACAAGAACGTCCACGTCTAGAATACATCTGATTTTATTAATAGCATTTGATTTTTTTTTTAAAGTTGGGTTTTAGTTTTCAGAAATACGAATATCCACGTCTAAAATACTTCTGATTTTATTAATAATAGATTATTCTGATTTTATTAATTGATTGCTTAATAAACCTGGGTTTCAGTTTCAAGAAATACGAACATCTACATTTAAAATACATGTGATAATTTTCAGAAACAAGAACGTCCGCGTTTGAAATACATCTGATTTTATCAATAACATTTGATATTTTAATAAGGTTGGGCTTTAGTTTTCAGGAATACGAACATCCACGTCTAAAATACATCTGATTAATACTTGATTTCTTAAAAATAAAGTTGGGTTTCAGTTTTCAGAAATAATAACATCCACGTTTAAAATAAATCTGGTTTTATTAATAATATTTGATTTTTTTTTAATAAAGTTGGATTTTGGTTTTCAGAAATATGAACATTCACGTTTAAAATACATCCGATTTTATGAATAATATTTGATTTTTTAACATTGTTGGGTTTTAGTTTTCAGAAACACGAACATCCACGTTTAAAAAACATCTGGTTTTATTAATAATATTTAATTTTTTAATAAAGTTGGGTTTTAGTGTTCAGAAATAAGAACATCCATGTTTAAAATACATCTGATAATACTAGTAATATTTAATTTTTTAAAATAAAGTTGGTTTTTAATTTTCAGAAATAGGAACATCCACGTTTAAAATACATCTGGCTTTATTAATAATATTTGATTTTCTTATAACGTTGAGTTTTAGTTTTCAGGAACAAGAACATCCACGTTTGAAATACATCCAAATTTATTAATAATATTTGATTTTTTGTCAATAAAGTTGGGTTTTAATTTTTAGAAATAAGAAAATTCACATTTAAAATACTAATTTTATTAATAATATTTGATTATTCAATAAAGTTGGGTTTTAGTTTTCAGAAATATGAACATCAATGTTTAACATACATCTGATTTTATTAATAGCATTTGATTTTTTTTTTAAAGTTGGGTTTTAGTTTTCAGAAATACGAATATCCACGTCTAAAATACTTCTGATTTTATTAATAATAGATTATTCTGATTTTATTAATTGATTGCTTAATAAACCTGGGTTTCAGTTTCAAGAAATACGAACATCTACATTTAAAATACATGTGATAATTTTCAGAAACAAGAACGTCCGCGTTTGAAATACATCTGATTTTATCAATAACATTTGATATTTTAATAAGGTTGGGTTTTAGTTTTCAGGAATACGAACATCCACGTCTAAAATACATCTGATTAATACTTGATTTCTTAAAAATAAAGTTGGGTTTCAGTTTTCAGAAATAATAACATCCACGTTTAAAATAAATCTGGTTTTATTAATAATATTTGATTTTTTTAATAAAGTTGGATTTTGGTTTTCAGAAATATGAACATTCACGTTTAAAATACATCCGATTTTATGAATAATATTTGATTTTTTTACATTGTTGGGTTTTGGTTTTCAGGAACACGAACATCCACGTTTAAAAAACATCTGATTTTATTAATAATATTTACTTTTTTAATAAAGTTGGGTTTTAGTGTTCAGAAATAAGAATATCCATGTTTAAAATACATCTGATAATACTAGTAATATTTAATTTTTTTAAATAAAGTTGGTTTTTAATTTTCAGAAATAGGAACATCCACGTTTAAAATACATCTGGCTTTATTAATAATATTTGATTTTCTTATAACGTTGAGTTTTAGTTTTCAGGAACAAGAACATCCACGTTTGAAATACATCCAAATTTATTAATAATATTTGATTTTTTGTCAATAAAGTTGGGTTTTAATTTTTAGAAATAAGAAAATTCACATTTAAAATACTAATTTTATTAATAATATTTGATTATTCAATAAAGTTGGGTTTTAGTTTTCAGAAATATGAACATCAATGTTTAACATACATCTGATTTTATTAATAACATTTGATTTTTTAATAAAGTTGGGTTTTAGTTTCAAAAAATACGAACATCCCCGTTTAAAATACAGCTGGTTTTATTACTAATATTTGATTTTCTAATAAAGTTGGGTTTTAATTTTCGGAAATACAAACATCCACGTTTAAAATAAATTTGGTTTTATTAATAACATTTGATTTTTTTAATAAAGTTGGGTTTTAGTTCTCAGAAACAAGAACACTCAAGTTTAAAATATTAAAATATCAAATATTAATAAGATTTGATTTTAAAAAAAATAAAGTTGGGTTTTAGTTTCCAGAAATACGTACATACACGTTTAAAATACAATTGGTTTTATTAAAAACATTTGATTTTTCAATAAAGTTAGGTTTTAGTTTTCAGAAATAAGAACGTCCACGTTTAAAATACATCTGGTTTTATTAATAATATTTGATTTTCTAATAAAGTTAAGTTTTAGTTTTCAGAAATAAGAACATTCATGTTTAAAAAACATTTAATTTTATTAATAATATTTGATTTTTTTAAATTAAATTGGGTTTTAATTTTCGGAAATAAGAACTTCCAAGTTTAAAATACATCTGAATTTATTAATAATATTTGATTTTTGTAATAAAGTTGGGTTTTAGCTTTAGGAAATATGAACATCCACGTTTGAAATGCATCCGATTTTATTAATAACATTTGATTTTTTTAATAAGGTTGGGTTTTAGTTTTCAGACATAAGAACATCCACGTTTAAAATACTTCTGATTTTATTAATAATATTTGATTTTTTAATAAAGTTGGGTTTTAGTTTTCAGAAATGTGAATATCAATGTTTAAAATACATCCGATTTTATTAATAATATTTTATTTTGTAGCTAATAAAGCTGGGTTTTAGTTTTCAGAAATATGAACATCCCTACGTCTAAAACACATCTGATTTTATTGATAATACTTGATTTTTTAGTAAAGTTGGGTTTAATTTCCAGAAATACGAACATCCCCGTTTAAAATACATCAGATTTTATTAATAACATTTGATTTTTTAATAAAGTTGGGTTTTAGTTTCAAGAGATACGAATATCCCTTTTTACGAAATACGAATATCCCAAATGACGACTATTAGAGGTTCTTTGTGCGGGGTCACCACTTTTAAAGGCAAAAATGGCGCAAAAAAGAGTTGCTATGCCACTTACTGGAGGGGGGACGGTCCCTCTTTGGCCCCAAATTAGTGGGATTTCTGCGGTTACTCCAACGGTTCCTTTATACTAACGTGATCGGGTGGTCTATGGCCACATTTAAAGCCAAAGTTTACCGATAAGATTTTCTAATTAACCCTTTAGTCTCAGCCTAAGCTGAAAAGTAAAATAGGTACATAGAAAAATTCTTACTATATTCACAGTTACACGTATAAAAAGAACTGAACTGAACTGAAAAGGACAAATTCTCCCAGTCCGCTAACCGCAGCACGCGGTGGGGGCTACTAGGGGTGGTAAATGAATCTTTCCAACCAATCCCAGGGCTCCTAATATACTGGCCAATCTCCCTAACTGCGCACTTTTTCCCTCGTGGTGAATTAAACACGTACGCAGTTAAGAGGACCCAAAATGGCGTAAAAAATAATAGGAAAATTAACATTTATTACAAAAGGAAGGAAAATAATTAAGGGGCCCAAAGAAATGAATCTGGGAGGGACATTTATCTGACAAAACTGGGACCAAGGGTTCCAACAACGACAATCTTAGAATGTAAGAAATTTTCCAAAAATATAGTATTCAGTCGATAGGGCGAAGTTATTCCTGACTTCATTCGCCCCAAAGGACGAAAAAAGGGAAATATGGCCACGAAATACGAATTTCTTGTTTGGTGATAAATGTGAAACACTAACGGTGGGACATAACTTGAATCTGATGTGATATTCGAATTCAGCAAACAAAACTATTTCAGAGACATGTCTCCCATGAAGTAAATGCTAAGCTCTAGGATAACGGAAAATTTTCGCTAAAAACAAAAAAAGAAAAAAAACGGAAAACGCTAAAAAACACTTATTTTGCACCCTACTGGGTTTCTCAACTTTTGACATGTTGTAGTTTTTTTTCTCTACAAGATGGTGTAAAAATCATTTCTGTTGCAATTTGTTTGCGGTCGAGTCCTATTTGACGCTAGATTGACTGTACTATTTCTTGAATTCACCTCTTGGATACACAATATGGATATTTCATTCAAGAAAATATGAAAAATTGTAATTAAGTAATAAACTCTTTCTTGAATTCACCTCTTGGATACATAATACAGAAATTTCATTCAAGAAATTATGAAGAATTGTAAGTAAGTATTAAACTCTTTCTTGAACTCACCTCTCGATACACAATACAGAAATTTCATTCGAAAAATTATGAAAAAATTTTAAGTAATCAGCCAACTGTTTTTTGAATTTACCTCTTGGATACACAATACAGACATTTCATTCAAGAAACTATGAAAAATTGTAAGTAAGTAACAAAATCTTTCTTGCTTTTACCTCTTGGATACACAATATGGAGATTTCATTCAAGAGAATATGAAAAATTCTAAGTAAGTAACAAACTCTTTCTTGAATTCACCTCTTGGATACACAATACAGAAATTTCATTCAAAAAATTAAAAAAAATTATAAGTAAGTGTCAAACTCTTTCTTGAATTCATCTCTTGGATACATAATATGGAAATTTCATTAAAGAAAATATGAAAAAATTGTAATTAAGTAACAAACTCTTTCTGGAATTCACCTTTTGTATAAACAATATGGAAATTGCATTCGAGAAATTATGAAAAATTGTAAGTAAGTAACAAAATCCTTCTTGATTTTACCTTTTGGATACACAATATGGAGATTTCATTCAATAAAATATGAAAAATTGTAAGTAAGTAACAAACTCTTTCTTGAATTCACCTCTAGGATAAACAATACAGAAATATCAGTCAAGAAAAAATGAAAAAATTGTTAGTAAGTAACAAACTCTTTCTTGAATTCACCTCTTGGATACGCAATAAAGAAATTTCATTGAATAAACTATGAAAAATTATAAGTAAGTAACAAACTCTTTCTTGAATTCAACTTTTGGATACACTACAGAAATTTCATTCAAAAAATCATGAAAATTGTAAGTAAGTAACAAACTCTTTCATGAATTCACCTCTTGGATACACAATACAGAGATTTCAATCAAAAAATTATGATAAATTGTCAGTAATTAACAAGCTCTTTCTTGAATTTACCTCTTGAATACACAATGCAGATATTTCATTCAAGAAATTATGATAAAATTGTGAGTAAGTAACAAAATCTTTCTTGAATTCACCTCTTGGATACAGAATAAGGAAATTCTATTTAAGAAACTATGAAAAAATTGTAAATAAGAAGCAAACTCTTTTTTGAATTCACCTCTTGGATACACAATATGGGAATTTTCTTCAACAAATATTGAAAAAATTGTAAGTAAGTAACAAACTCATTCTCGAATTCACCCTGTGGATACAAAACATAGAATTTTATTCAAAAAATTATGAAAAAATTGTAAGTTAGTAACAAACTCTTTATTGAATTCACCTCTTGGATACACAATATGGTAATTTCATTCAAGAAATTATGAAAAATTGTAAGTAAGCAACAAACTCTTTCTTGAATTCAACTCTTGGATGCACAATTTGGAAATTTCATTCTCGAAAACATGAAAAATTGTAAGTAAGTAATAACCTCTTTCTTGAATTCGCCTCTTGGATAAACAATACAGAAATTTCATTCAAGAAATTATGAAAATATTGTGCGTAAGTAACATACTCTTTCTTGAATTCACCTCTTGTCTAGGCAATACAGAAATTACATTCCAGAAATTATGAAAAATTGTAAGTAAGTAACAAATTCTTTCTTGAATTCACCTCTTGAATACACAATACAGAAATTTCATTCAAGAAATTATGGAAAATTGTAAGTAAGTAACAAACTCTTTCTTGAATTTACCTCTTGGATACACAATACAGAAATTGCTTCTCCAACATGCTAAATCTGAAAGTGCAACTTTCATAGATTCTTTGACCTTTTAGGGTTAATTTACACTAGCCTAGATGCGCTTGCCCGTAGCCGCGTTTTACAGGTATTTCAATACATATATTTCTGTATTGTGTATCCAAAAGGTGAATTCAAGAAAGATGTGTTACTTACTTGCAATTTTTCATCATTTTTTGAATGAAATTTCTGTATTGTGTATCCAAGAGGTGAATTCATGAAAGAGTTTGTTACTTACTTACAATTTTTCATAATTTCTTGAATGAAATGTCTGTACTGTGGATCTAAGATGTAAGTTCAATTACAATTATTTACAATTTTTTTGTAATTTCTTGATTGAAATTTCTATATTGTGTATCTAAAAGGTGAATTCAAGAAAGAGTTTGTTACTTACTTGCAACTTTTTTATAATTTATTGAATGAAATTTCCTTTAAATGTCCATTATTTAATTCCATTATTTAATAATGGAATTCAATTCAATTATTCAATAATAGAATTGAAATTTCCATTATTTATTGATTGAGGTGAATTCAAGAAATAGTTCATTTCTTACTTACAATTTGTTCATAATTTCTTGAATGAAATTTCCATATTGTGTATGCAAGAAATGAATTCAAGAAAGAGTTGGTTACTTACTTACAATTTTCTCATATTTTCTTGAATGTAATTTCTCCATTATGTATCCAAGAGGTGAATTCAAAAAAGAGTTTGTTACTTACTTAGAATATTTTCATAATTTCTTGAATGAAATTTCTGCATTGTGTATCCAAGAGGTTAATTCAAGAAAGAATTTGTTACTCACTTACAATTTTTTTCATATTTTCTTAGTGAAATTTCTGTATTTTTTATCCAAGAGGTGGATTCAAGAAGGGTTTGTTACTTACTTACAATTTTTTCATAATTCCTTGAATGAAAGGTCTGTATTGTGTATTCAAGAGGTGAATTCAAGAAAGAGTTTGCTACTTGCTTATAATTTTTCATAGTTTTTTTAAAGAAATTTTTGTATAGTGTATCCAAGAGGCGAATTCATGGAAGAGTTTGTTACTTAATTACAATTTTTTATAATTTCTTGAATGAAATTTCTGTATTATGTGTCCAAGAGGTGAATTCAAAGAAAGTTTCGTTACTTACTCACAATATTTCATAATTTCTTGAATGAAAATTCTGCATCCAAGAGGTGAATTCAAGAAAGAGTTTGTTATTTACCTACAAATTTTCAAAAATTTCTTGAATGAAATTTCTTTATTCTGTATACAAAAGGTGAATTCAAGAATGAGTTTGTTACTTACTTACAATTTTTCATAATTTCTTAAATGAAATGTCTGTATTGTTTATCCAAGAGGTGAAATCAAAAAAGTATTTATTACTTACTTACAATTTCTTGAATGAAATTCCTGTATGAATTCTAGAAGGAATTTGTTAGTTACTTCAATTTTTCATAATTTTTTGAATGAAATTTCTATAGTGTATCCAAGAGGTGAATTCAAGAAAGAATTTGTTACTTACTTACCATATTTTAATAATTTCTCGAATGAAATTTCCGTATTGTGTATCCAAGAGGTGAATTCAAGATAGAGTTTGTTACTTACTTACAATTTTTCATAATTTCTTGAATGAAATTTCTGTGTTGGGTATCCAAGGGGTGAATTCAAGTAAGAGCTTGTTCTTACTTACAATTTCTCATAATTTCTTGAATAAGATTTCTGTAGTGTCTATCGAATAGGTGATATTTCTGTATTGTGTACCCAAGAGGTAAATTCAAGAAAGAGTTCGTTTCTTACTTACAATTTTTTCCATAATTTTTTTAATGAAATTTCTGTATTGCGTATCTAAGAGGTGAATTCAAGAAATGTTTTTTTTACTTACTTACAATTTTTTCACAATTTCTTGAATAAAATTTCTGTATTGTGTATTCAAAAGGTAAATTCAATAAAGAGTTTGTTACTTACTAACAATTTTTTCATAGTTTCTTGAATGAAATTTCCATTTTGTGGATCAAAGAGGTGAATTGAAGAAAGAGATTCCTATTTCTTGAAATTAAAACCCAACTTTGTAAGAAAATTAAATGTTTTTAATAAAATCAGATGTATTTTGAACGTCGATCTTCATATTTCTGAAAACCAAAACCCAACTTTATTAAAAAATCAAATATTATTATTAAAATTTGATGTGTTTTCAACGGTGATGTTCGTATTTCTTGAAACTAAAGCCCAACTTTATTAAAAAATCGAATGATTTTAATAAAATCAGATATATTTTAAACGTGAATGTTCATATTTCTGAAAACTAAAACCCAACTTTATTAAAAAATGCAAATATTATAATAAAATGTGATGTATTTTAAGATAAGATAAGATAAGGGTTTATTCCAAAAACAACACAACGCAAAAAAACAAATGACCTTCCATAAGCTAAAGCTTGTTCGGAAGTATTTACCCTCTTAAAATTAACACTTATAATAACATAATAAAGAGAAATAAGAGAAAAAAAGAGAAAAAGAAGAAAGAAAGAAAAAAAGAAGAAAAAATGAAAATCCTACACTCACTCGGCTCCTGGTCGCAATAACCAAAAATCAATACTTCACATACTCCAAAACTTCCCGCCGCCATCCCATAAATAATAAATAAACAAAACAAAAAAAAAAAAAAATATATAGGAAAAACGGGAAAAACCGGTTCCGGGCAAACCTGAGAGTGACTCAACTATACCACCCTTTAAACAAATTCATACAAATTCGTACCTATGGAGACAAAGGGTTTTAAGGTCCCGACGGAATTCACATAGATTCGCTGAACTTTTTAAAGAAACATCCCCCGTTCAAAAAAATATGAGAAAATTGTAAGTAAGTAACCAACTCTTTCTTGAATTCATCTCTTGCATACACAATATGGAAATTTCATTCAAGAAATTATGAACAAATTGTAAGTAAGAAATAAACTATTTCTTGAATTCACCTCATTCAATAGATAATGGAAATTTCAATTCTATTATTGAATAATTGAATTGAATTCCATTATTAAATAATAGAATTAAATAATGGAAATTAAATGGAAATTTCATTCAATAAATTATAAAAAAGTTTCAAGTAAGTAACACTCTTTCTTGAATTCACCTCTTAGATACACAATATAGAAATTTCAATCAAGAAATTACAAAAAAATTGTAATAAAGTAACAAACTCTTTCTTGAATTCACCTCTTGGATACACAATAAGGAAATTTCATTCAATAAATTATGAAGAATTATAAGTAATTAACAAATTCTTTCTTGAATTCACCTCTTGCAAACACAATATGGATATTTCATTCAAGAAAATATGAAAAATTGTAAGTAAGTAACAAACTCGTCCTTGAATTCACCTCCTTGTATAAAAAATACATAAATTTCATTCAAGAAATTATGAATAAATTTTAAGTAAGTAGCAAACTCTTTCTTGAATTAACGTATTGGATACGCAATACAGAAATTTCATTCAAGAAATTATGAAAAATTGTAAGTAAGTAATAAACTCTTTCTTGAACTTACATCTTGGATCCACAGTACAGACATTTCATTCAAGAAATTATGAAAAATTGTAAGTAAGTAACAAACTCTTTCATGAATTCACCTCTTGGATACACAATACAGAAATTTCATTCAAAAAAGATGAAAAATTGCAAGTAAGTAACACATCTTTCTTGAATTCACCTTTTGGATACACAATACAGAAATATCTGTATTGAAATACCTGTAAAACTTGGCTACGGGCAAGCGCATCTAGGCTAGTGTAAATTAACCCTAAAAGGTCAAAGAATCTATGAAAGTTGCACTTTCAGATTTAGCATGTTGGAGAAGCAATTTCTGTATTGTGTATCCAAGAGGTAAATTCAAGAAAGAGTTTGTTACTTACTTACAATTTTTCATAATTTCTTGAATGAAATTTCTGTATTGTGTATTCAAGAGGTGAATTCAAGAAAGAATTTGTTACTTACTTACAATTTTTCATAATTTCTGGAATGAAATTTCTGTATTGCCTAGACAAGAGGTGAATTCAAGAAAGAGTTTCTTACTTACGCACAATATTTTCATAATTTCTTGAATGAAATTTCTGTATTGTTTATCCAAGAGGTGAATTCAAGAAAGAGTTTATTACTTACTTACAATTTTTCATGTTTTCGAGAATGAAATTTCCATATTGTGCATCCAAAAGTTGAATTCAAGAAAAAGTTTGTTGCTTACTTACAATTTTTCATAATTTCTTGAATGAAATTACCATATTGTGTATCCAAGAGGTGAATTCAATAAAGAGTTTGTTACTAACTTACAATTTTTTCATAATTTTTTGAATAAAATTCTGTTTTGTGTATCCACAGGGTGAATTCGAGAATGAGTTTGTTACTTACTTACAATTTTTTTCCATATTTGTTGAATAAAATTCCCATATTGTGTATCCAAGAGGTGAATTCAAGAAAGAGTTTGCTTCTTACTTACAATTTTTTCATAGTTTCTTAAATAGAATTTCCTTATTCGGTATCCAAGAGGTGAATTCAAGAAAGAGTTTGTTACTTACTTACAATTTTATCATAATTTCTTGAATGAAATATCTGCATTGTGTATTCAAGAGGTGAATTCAAGAAAGAGCTTGTTAATTACTGACAATTTTTCATAATTTTTTGATTGAAATCTCTGTATTGTGTATCCAAGAGGTGAATTCATGAAAGAGTTTGTTACTTACTTACAATTTTCTTGATTTTTTGAATGAAATTTCTGTATTGTGTATCCAAAAGGTGAATTCAAGAAAGAGTTTGTTACTTACTTATAATTTTTCATAGTTTCTTCAATGAAATTTCTTTATTGCGTATCCAAGAGGTGAATTCAAGAAAGAGTTTGTTACTTACTAACAATTTTTTCATGATTTCTTGACTGGTATTTCTGTATTGTTTATCCTAGAGGTGAATTTAAGAAAGAGTTTGTTACTTACTTACAATTTTCCATATTTTATTGAATGAAATCTCCATATTGTGTATCCAAGAGGTAAAATCAAGAAAGATTTTGTTACTTACTTACAATTTTTCATAATTTCTCGAATGCAATTTCCATATTGTTTATACAAAAGGTGAATTCCAGAAAGAGTTTGTTACTTAATGACAATTTTTTCATAGTTTCTTTAATGAAATTTCCATATTATGTATCCAAGAGGTGAATTCAAGAAAGAGTTTGACACTTACTTATAATTTTTTATAATTTTTTGAATGAAATTTCTGTATTGTGTATCCAAGAGGTGAATTCAAGAAAGAGTTTGTTACTTACTTAGAATTTTTCATATTCTCTTGAATGAAATCTCCATATTGTGTATCCAAGAGGTAAAAGCAAGAAAGATTTTGTTACTTACTTACAATTTTTCATAGTTTCTTGAATGAAATGTCTGTATTGTGTATCCAAGAGGTAAATTCAAAAAACAGTTGGCTGATTACTTAAAATTATTTCATAATTTTTCGAATGAAATTTCTGTATTGTGTATCGAGAGGTGAGTTCAAGAAAGAGTTTAATACTTACTTACAATTCTTCATAATTTCTTGAATGAAATTTCTGTATTATGTATCCAAGAGGTGAATTCAAGAAAGAGTTTGTTACTTACTTACAATTTTTTCATAATTTCTTGAATTAAATATCTATATTGTGTATCCAAGAGGTGAATTCAAGAAAGAGTTTGTTACTTACTTACAACTTTTCATAATTTCTTGAATGAAATTTCTGCATTGTGTATCCAAGAGGTTAATTCAAGAAAGAGTTTGTTACTTACTTACAATTTTTCCAAATTTTTCGAATGAAATTTCTGTATTGTGTATCCGAGAGGTGAATTCGTGAAAGAGTTTGTTACTTACTTAGTATTTTTCTTAAATTCTTGAATGAAATTTCTGAATTGTTTATCCAAGAGGTGAATTCAAGAAAGAGTTTGTTACTTACTTAGAATTTTTCGTAGTTTCTTGAATGAAATTGTGCATCCAAGAGTTGAATTCAAGAAATAGTTTGTTACTTTCTTACAATTTTTCATAATTTCTTGAACGAAATTTCCATATTGTGTATCCAAGAGTTGAATTCAAGAAAGAGTTTGTTACTTGCTTACAATTTTTTCATTATTTCTTGAATGAAAATTCTATATTGTGCATCCACGAGGTAAATTCTAGAATGAGTTTGTTGCTTACTTACAATTTTTTCATCATTTCTTGAATGAATTATCCAAATTGTGTATCCAAGAGGTGAATTCAAGAAAGAGTTTGTTTTTTACTTACAATTTTTTCATAATTTCTTGAATGAAATTTCCATATTGTGTATCCAAGAGGCGAATTCAAGAAAGAGTTTGTTACTTACTTACAATTTTTCATATTTTATTGAATGAAATTTCTGCATTGTGTATCCTAGAGGTGAAATCAAGAAAGAGTTTGTTACTTACTTACAATTTTTCCAAATTTTTTAATGAAATTTCTGTATTGTGTATCCAAGAGGTGAATTCATGAAAGAGTTTGTTACTTACTTACTATTTTTCTTAAATTCTTGAATAAAATTTTTGTATTGTGTATCCAAGAGGTGAATTCAAGAAAGAGCTGTTTACTTACTTAGAATTTTCATAGTTTCTTGAATGAAATTTATGTATTGTGTATCCAAGAGGTGAATTCAAGAAAGAATTTGTTACTTACTAAAAATTTTGTTACAATTTCCTTACTGAAATTTCTGTATTGTTTATCGAAGAGGTGAATTCAAGAAAGAGTTTGTTACTTACTTACAATCTTTAATGTTTTCTTGAATGAAATCTTCATATTGTGTATCCAAGAGGTGAATTCAAGAAAGACTTTGTTACTTACTTACAATTTTTTCATAGTTTCTTGACTGAAATTTCCATATTCTGTATTTAAGAGGTAAATTCAAGAAAAAGTTTATTTCTTACTTACAATTTTTTCTTAATTTCTTGAATGAAATTTCCATATTGTGTATCCAAGAGGTGAATTTGAGAAAGAATTTGTTACTTACTTAAAATATTTTCATAATTTCTTGAATGAAATTTTTGCATTGTGTATCCAAGAAGTAAATTCAAGAAAGAGTTTGATACTTACTTACAATTTTTTTCATAATTTGTTGAATGAAATTTCTGCATTGTATCCAAGAGGTGGATTCAAAAGAGAGTTTGTTACTTACCTACAATTTTTTTCATAACTTCTTGAATGAAATTTCTGCATTGTATCCAAGAGGTGGATTCAAAAGAGAGTTTGTTACTTACTTACAATTTTTTCATAATGTTTTGAATGAAATTTCTGTATTTTGTATCCAAGAGGTGAATTCAAGAAAGGGTTTGTTACTTACTTACAATTTTTTCATAATTCCTTGAATGAAATTTCTGCATCGTCTATCCAAGAGGTGAATTAATGAAAGAGTTTGTTACTTACTTACAAATTTTTATAATTTCTCGAATGAAATTTCTATACTTTTTATCCAATAGGTGAACTAAAGAAAGTGTTTGTTACTTACTCACAATTTTTTCATAATTTCTAGAATTATATTTCTGCATTGTCTATCCAAGAGGGGAATTTAAGAAAGAGTTTGTTTCTTACTTACAATTTTTTCATAATTCTTGAATAAAATTTCTGTATTGTGTATACAAAAGGTGAAATCAAGAGTTAGTTTGTTTTTCTTAATTTCTTGAATGATTTTTCAGCATTGTTCATCCAAGATTCGAATTCAAGAAATAGTTTGATACTTACTTACAATTTTTTTCATAATTTCTGGAATGAAATTTCTGCATTGCATCCAAGAGGTGGATTCAAAAAAGAGTTTGTTACTTATTTGAAATTTTTTCATATTGTTTTGAATGAAATTTCTGTGTTGTTTATCCAAGAGGTAAATTAAAGAAAGGGTTTGGTACTTACAGTTTTTCATAATTTCTGGAATGAAATTTCTGCATTATCTATCCAAGAGGTGAATTCAAGAGAGAGTTTGTTACTTAATTATAATTTTATCATAATTTCTTGAATGGAATTTCTGTATTGTGTATACGAAAGGTGAATTCAAGAATGAGTTTGTTACTTACTTACAATTTTTCATAGTTTTTTAAAATGATATTTCTGTATTGTCTATTCAAGAGGTGGATTCAAAAAAGAGTTTGTTACTTACTTACAACTTTTTATAATTTCGTGAATGAAATTTCTATATTTTTTTATCCAAGAGGTGAATTCAAGACAGAGTCTGTTACTTACTTAAAATTTTTTCATAATTTCTTGAATGAAATTTCATTATTTTGCATCCAAGAAGATAGTTTGATACTTACTTACAATTTTTTTCATAATTTCTGGAATGAAATTTCTGGATTGCATCCAAGAGGTGGATTCAAAAAAGAGTTTGTTACTTATTTGAAATTTTTTCATAATGTTTTGTATGAAATTTCTGTGTATTTTATCCAAGAGGTACATTAAAGAAAGGGTTTGATACTTACTTACAGTTTTTCATAATTTCTGGAATGAAATTTCTGCATTGTCTATCCAAGAGGTGAATTCAAGAGAGAGTTTGTTACTTAATTATAATTTTATCATAATTTCTTGAATGGAATTTCTGTATTGTGTATACAAAAGGTGAATTCAAGAATGAGTTTGTTACTTACTTATAATTTTTCATAGTTTCTAAAATGATATTTCTGTTTTGTCTATCCAAGAGGTGGATTCAAAAAAGAGTTTGTTACTTACTTACAACTTTTTATAATTTCGTGAATGAAATTTCTATATTTTTTTATCCAAATGGTGAATTCAAGACAGAGTCTGTTACTTACTTAAAATTTTTTCATAATTTCTTGAATGAAATTTGTGTATAGTGCATCCAAGAAGTGAATTCAAGAAAGAGTTTGTTACTTACTTACAATATTTTCATAATTTGTTGAATAAAATTTCTGTATTATGTATTCAAGAGGTGAATTCAAGAAAGAGTTTGTTACTTACTTACAATTTTTCATAATTTTTTGAAGGGAATTTCTGTATTGTGTATCCAAGAGGTGAATGTAAGAAAGAATTTGTTACTTACTTACAATTTTTCACTATTTCTTGAATGAAAAGTAATGCTCCGAGGGTATGTATGGTTCTTATGGAAGGGATGCTCGTATAAACTTCCGTGAGGGCTCATTTGATTGGAAATTGAAAGTTGTCGATCACTTTTTAACAGGCAAAAGAGATCAAAAGACAACTAGCCCCCCCCTCTCCACGTGCTATTTTCCTCAAATCCTTCTGATAAGAACTTTGAGAAAGCTATTTTTTCAAAACAGTTCAAAGATCATGTAACAAAAACTCCGGGGTCGACACAATCCTTCAGTGTCTAGGATAGGTTTTGTAAGGTATGCCCGGCGGGCATATATAGCTGTTATGGAAGTGATGCTCGTATAAACTTCAGTGAGGGCTCAATTGTTTGGAAATTTAAATTTCTTCTTCAGTTTCTAAGAGTCAAAAGAGATCAGAGGGCAGATATCCCCCCCACCCCTTTCCCCCAAATGCATCCCCAATTGTTAAATAGTTCTAACGTCAAATAACAAAACTCCGGTGTGGACACAACCCCCCAGGACCCGGTGGCAGGCGCTGCAAGTTATGCCCTGGTGAAATATATGGTTCTTATGGAAGGGATGCTTATATATACTTCAGAAAGGGCTCATTTAAATGGAAATTGAAAGTTGTAGTTCAATTTTTAAGATTCAAAAGACATCAGAGGGCAACTAGCCCCACCCCACGCCTTTTTTGCACAAACCCATCACCCCCCAGGACTCGGGGGTAGGCATTGTAAGTTGTGTCCTGGGGCCCTATATGGTTCTTATGAAAAGGATGCTCGTATTAACTTCAGAGAGGGCTCATTTGATTCGACATTAAAAGTTCTAGTTCACTTTCTCAGAGCCAAAAGAGATCGGAGGGCAACCAGCACCTCCTCCCTCCCCGCCTTTTTCTTCCTCATACCCATCCGATAAAGATTTTTAGGTGTCCATTCTGTTAAAAATAGTTTGAAGCATCAGATATTCAAACTCCGGGGTCGACATAACCCACCAGGACGTGGGGACAGGCGTTGTAAGTAATACCCTGGGGGCATATATGGTTCTTATGGAAGGGATGCTCGCATAAACTTCAGAGAGGGTTCGCTTGGTTGGAAATGGAAAGTTCTAATTCACTTTTAAAGAGTCAAAAGAGATCGAAGGGCAATTAGCCCCCCTCCCTCCTACGCCCTTTGTTCCCCAAACCCATTCGATAAAATTTTGAGATAGCCTTTTTGTTAAAAATAGATCAAACATCAGATAATAAAAACTCCGAGATGGACACAATCCCATTGTTTACCCTGATATTGTTATTTTTTTACTAGATTACGACCGGTCGTAAAGTGGACTTAAAGTACTTTGTGACCTACGTGTGAGTGCAGCTCTAGAGAGAGCCTTGAAGAGATGGGCTAGTACGAATTTCAAATACTAGGTCACTAGTGTGACGTTGTATTCTTATCCAAGACATTGGATTTAGCCACAAGTGTGACTATAATGTGGCTTGGACCAAAAGCATTGTATTTTTTTCGCCTCATGCCGCTAGATGTCGCTGCAAAATTAGGTAAAGGAAAAAAAACCCTTACTGACTTTGTCTGCGTGTTTGAAACTCTGATCCCACAATCCTTCCCTTTTCTTTTTTTGGACCTTCACTTTCTTCCAGAAGTTCTCATTGATAATTATAAATACAAAACTGTCTTACTTTTAAGCTCAGTAAAATGTGTCCAATGCTTAAGTCAAAGCTTTTACTAGGTGGCAGCATGTGTATGTACTTAGACTTATGGCGCATTCACACATAGCGGAAATCCGAGTGGATTGTGAAAACCGAGCCTAATTTCCGACCGCTTTTCAGAATTTGCTCGGATTTCCACTATGTGTAAATGCACCATTAGTGAATCTCCAGCAAACAGGAAAAAAAACTCCAGGAAATAGTAATAAACTCTCGTCAAAACGGTGTTAGAGGGTTTTGAAACCGAGTTGATAGACCTTTATCTCCTCTCTTAATTATGTAGAGCCGTCTGTCTATCTTTTCCCTTTAGAGGATGTCTCGATTTCCTCCTCTTTATCCCTTATAGCTGGAAAACGGAGGAAATTCCTAATGTAAACCCCCTCCTTTCCATAAGAAATACCCCCCCCCCATAAAAATTCTGGAAACAGCCTGGTGTGAATGCAATGAATTTTCTATTATTTTCAAAAAACTATTAAGTTATTTTGGGTATCATTGTATGACTGGGGCTTTTGGGGGGAAAACTATAAAAATCTGAAGCAACTCAAAAAAGTCTTAGATAAAAGTCTTAGATACTTATTTCATTTGTAAAAGCACTTGACTTTCCTGTTTACAAAATAAACAGTAAAGCAATGAAAATCTTACTTTATTACATTGAGTATGATTCTTTTAATCAGGTCATCATGTTTCCTTCCATTGTTGTGCACATTTTAAATGACATTTGTATGAAACAATTGCATTGAATTCTCCTGTTGTATTGTTTTCATCTAGTTTAGAAGACACAAAATCTGGTTAACAAAGACAATATGTTTACTTTGTTACAAAAAACAACATAGTCTAAGGCAACGCTATAATGTTGCCTTTAATAAAGGCCATACGACTCCAATGTTTTATTATATATATTTTTTTCCAGAGGCACTTCATATGGAAGGGGTCTTCGTATAAACTTTAAAGGGGTCTCATTCGAATGGAAATCGAGAGTGCTAGTGCCCTTTTTCAGAGTCAAAAGTGATCGAAGGGCAACTAGCCCCCCTACGGCTTTTTTTCAATTGCATCCGATAAAGATTTTGAGATAGCCATTTTGTTAAAAATAGTTGAATGATCACATAACAAAAACTCTGGTGTCGAAAAAACCCCTAGGAGCCCGGGGGCAGGCGTTTAAGTTAAGTCCCGGGGCCATATAAGGTTCTTATGGAAGAAATGCTCGTATAAACTTCAGAAAGGGCTCATTTGATTGGAAATTAAAAGTTTTAGTTAACTTTTTAAGAGTCGAAAGATATCAGAGGTTAACCAGCCCCCCCCCCCAATATTCTTTTTTCTCAAATGCATCTGATAAAAATTTTGAGATAGCCATTCTGTTGAAAATTAATTCAAAAATCATATAACAAAAACTCCGGTGTCGACATAACCCCCCAGGGCCCGGGGGCAGACGTTGTAAGTTATGCCCTGGGGGCATATATGGTTCTTATAGATGGTATACTCGTATAAACTTCAAAGAGGGTTCATTTGATTGGAAATTGAAAGTTCTAGTACAGTTTTTAAGAGTCAAAAGAGATTAGAGGGAACCTAGCCTCCAGTCTCCACGCCCTTTTCTCCTCAAACCCATCCGATAAAAGCTTTTAGATGCCATTTGGTAAATAATAGCTCAAAGACCATAAACGAAAACTCCGTTGTCGACACAGCCCCCCAGGGCCCGGGGGCAGGCGTTGTAAGTTATGCCCGGGGAGTATAAATGGTTCTTATGGAAGGGATGCTCGTATAACCTTCAAAGAGGGCTCTTTTGATTGGAAATTGAAAGTTCTAGTTCACTTTCTAAGAGTCAAAAGAGATCAAAGGGCACCTAGCCCCCCTCTCCTCCCCGCCCGTTTTTCCTCAAACCTATCCGATAAGAGTTTTAAGATAGCCATGTTGTGAAAAATAGTTCAAAGACCATATAACGAAAACTCCGGGGTCGACAGAGCCCCCCAGGTCCCGAGGGTAGGCGTTGCAAGTTATGCCATGGGGGAATATATGGTTTTTATGGAAGGGATGCGCGAAAAACTTCAGAGAGGGCTCATTTTATCGCAAATTGAAGGTTCTAGTTCAGTTATTGAGAATAAAAAAAGGTTGGAGGGCAACTAATCCCCCCATGCTCTTTTTTTCCCCAAATGAATCCGATAAAAAATTTTAGATAAGCTTTTTTTTAAAAATTGTTCAAAAATCAGATAATAAAAACTCAGGTGTCAACATAACTCCCCCAGGGTCCGGAATAAGGTATTGTAAGCTATGCCCTTTGCTATATATGTTCTTATGATAGGGATGCTCGTGTAAACTTCAGAGAGGGATCATTTCATTGGAAATTGAAAGTTCGAGTTCATTTTTTAAGAGTCAAAAAAGATCCAAGGGCAAATGCCCCCCCCCTACGCCCTTTTTTTCCCTAACCCATCCGCTACAAATTTTGAGATAGCCAGTTTTTTTAAAACTGTTCAAAAATTAGATAACAAAAGCTCCGGTGTCAACACAACCCCCAGGGCCCGTGGGTAGGTGTTGTAAGTGTTGTCCTGGGGGCGTATATGTGTTCTAGTTCAATTTTAAAGTGTCAAAAGAGATTGAAGGGCAATTAGCGCCTCCGTGTTTTTTTCCCCAAACTCATCCGATAAAAATTTTAAGATAACCATTTTGTGAAAAATAGTTCAAAGATCAGATAAAAGAAACTCCTATGTCGACGCATCCCCCCAGGGCCCGGGGGCAGGCATTGTAAGTTTTGCTCCGGGGGCATATATGGTTTTTATGGAAGGGATGCTCGTATAAACTTTGGAGAGGGCTCATTTGATTGGAAATTGAAAGTTCTCGGTCGCTTTTTAGCAGTCAAAAGAGATCAAAAGGCAACTAGCCCTCCCCCCTCTCCACGTGCTATTTTCCTCAAACCCATCCGATAAGAACTTTGAGAGAGCCATTTTTTCAGAACAGTTCAAAGATCATATAACGAAAACTCCGGGGTGGACAAAATCCTTCAGTGTCTGGGATAGGTTTTGTAAGTTATGCCCGGCGGGCATATATAGCTGTTATGGAAGTGATGCTCGTATAAAATTCAGTGAGGGCCCATTTGTTTGGAAATTTAAAGTTCTACTTCAGTTTTTAAGAGTCAACACAGATCAGAGGGCAGCTATCCCCCCACGCCTCTTTTCCTCCAAATGCATCCGATAAAAATTTCGATATAGCCATTTTGTTAAAAATAGTTCTAAGGTCAAATAACAAAACCCCAGTGTCAACACAACCCCCGAGGGCCTGGGGGCAAGCGCTGCAAGTTATGCCCCGGTGAAATATATGGTTCTTATGGAAGGGATTCTCGTATAAACTTCAGAAGGAGTTCATTTAAATGGAAATTGAAAGATCTAGTTCAGTTTTTAAAAGTCAAAAGAGATCGAAGGGCAGCTAGCCCCACCCAACGCCCTTTTTCCACAAACCCATCACCCCCAGGGCTCGGGGGGCAGGCGTTGTAAGTTGTTTCCTGGGGCCCTATATGGTTCTTATGAAAAGGATGCTAGCATTAACTTCAGAGAGGGCTCACTTGATTTGAAATTAAAAGTTCTAGTTCACTTTCTCAGAGTCAAAAGAGACTTGAGGGCAACTAGCCGCTCCCCCCTCCATGCCGTTTTCTTCCTCATACCCATCCAATAAAGATTTTTAGACGTCTATTCTGTTAAAATAGTTTTAAACATCAGATATTAAAACTTCGGGGTCGACATAACCCCCGGGCCTGGGGACAGGCGTTGTAAGTTATGAAATGGGTACATATATGGTTCTTATAGAAGGGGTGCTCGTATAAACTTCAAAAGGGCTCATTTGATAGAAAATGGAAAGTTCTAGTTGGCTTTTAAAGAGTCAAAAGAGATCGAAGGGCAATTAGCCCCCCTCCCTCCTACGCCCTTTTTTCCCCAAACCCATTCGATAAAAATTTTGAGATAGCCTTTTTGTTAAAAATAGTTCAAACATCAGATAATAAAAACTCCGAGATGGACACAACCCCATTGTTTACCTTGATTATTTGAAAAAAACTACGTTTTCTAAAGAGTTAAAGAGGCTGAGTTACAAGGTCGAACCTTAAAACGTACAGGGATTAGGAGGCACAGTTGGGGGGCTGCCACCCCCCAAACCCCCCGCTTTTTCAGCCTCTTTTGTTAAGGTTTTTTTAAGGTCACCCCCCGCTTTTGCTCTTGCGAAAAAGTGGTTTGCAACACTAACGAAGTCTGCTGTAGTTTTTTACCATAAAAACAACTATTGCATCTTTTATCGATGAGGGCTACCGCCCCCCGGTTTTGCCCTTGAAAAGAACTGTTTTACAACAAAAACAAAGTCTGCTTGAATTTTTTACCATAAGAACACCCTATTGCATTTATTTGATTAAGAAACCCTACTGACAATTATTATTTTCCGTTTCCTCAGGAGATTTTTCCCTAACCAATAACAAGCTATACTGTGATGAACTTTAACAATTTTGAACAGAAAAACAGGGAGCAGAAGAAGGGCTCAGAATAAACTAGCAGTTCAGGTTCATTTATTTTACCATCATACATGATCACACTGAGTACATAACACTACCTGGCACAGAGACAAGTTTGTAGTTATAACTGTAACAGACTGAGTAGTCATTGCCAAATCCTCAGAAGATATTAAAAAAATACCATTGAAACAGTTTCATTCATATTGGTACGACCAATTGATTGCAGGGTACAGGACTTAAAAAACCTTAACAAAAGAGGCGGCTGGGGCGAGGGTTTGGGGGGGCTCCACCCCCCCAACTGTGCCTCCTAATCCCTGTACGTTTTAAGGTTCGACCTTGTAACTCAGCCTCTTTAACTCTTTAGAAAACGTAGAAAACAATAACTATTTAGAAATATAAACGTATATTCAAATAATTTCTGCACGTTTACAGTTTATTACTTATTATTGCTTGACTAACTGTTAGATGGTTGTGTAACATTCTTTTCTTTTTCGACAGGGTGTTTTCAAGAAGCCTTTTGCCGAAATTGGGAAATGTAAATTCGGGGGATAATTTATTCGGTCTGAAACTATCAAAAGGCCCTGCTGGGTCGAATTCCGGTTTGAATGAGTCCTCATTCACCCGGATCCGTTGCCAACTGTGGCCTGTAGGCATGGCTGATAAAAAAAAGGGAAATGAACATAAAGTGGCTATATTTGTTTTTTGGAAAACAGGGAAGGAGTGATCGGATTGAGCTGAAATTTTAAGGATAAGCGGATTTAAAAAGGAAACTGAGTTTCTTTTTTAAACTTTAAATTCAGTATATGAAAAATTGTCTCTGACAGGGAATCGAACCCGGATCTTCCGCCTGACAGTCAGGAACAGCGACCATTGTACCACAGAGACACTTACGGAAATATGATTTTAGTATCCCGTATCTATTTTTGACGCAAGCAATTCCCCACAAAACTTGATATTTGGTTTTTGGAAAATAGGGAAGGAAGGATTGGATTGAGCTGAAATTTTGAGGATAAGCTCCCAAGCCCCAGAAAAGCTTATCCTCTAAATTTTAGCCCGATCGGACAACGTTAAAGGGGGGCTGTGGTGGGAAAAATTAACATGGGCTCTTATAGGAAAACGAGGTTTTTCGTAAATGTAAATTTAGGGGATAATTTTTTCGGTCTGAAAATATTAAAAGGCCCTAACAGGTCGAATTCAGCTTCGAATGAGTCCTCATTCCCCCGGATCCGTTGCCAACTGTGGCCTGTAGGGGTGGCTGATAAAAAAAAAAGAGAAATGAACATTGTGTGGCTATATTTGTTTTTTGCAAAACAGTGAAGGAGTGATCGGATTGAGCTGAAATTTCAAGAATAAGCTCCTGGGCCCTATGAAAACTTAACCTCTAAATTTCAACCCAATCGGAGAACGTCAAAGGGGGGATGTGGTCGGAGGGTCGAAACTTCCGGACCCTTTTACCCATGAAGATAAAGTCGGAGGGGGGTGAAATTTTGCACGTTTCTTAGTTGGAGCTTGGGCTACAAAATGCGATCACCACTGTCTCTCAGCGACTGCTAGGACCGGATATCGCTTAACATTGTGGTGGGTCGCCTCTTTATAGAGGCACAAGTGGGCCTCCTTGATATTGTTATTTTGTTACTAGTTTTGATACTTTGATGAACATTTAATTTTGAAAAAAAAATATTTTGAAATAAGGCATTTTTAAAAACTTTTTGCAATAAAAACGAACAAAAATTAATTTAAAAAAACTTTTCCAAAAAGAAGTATTTCAAAGAAACGTAAAGGTCATTTTAAACTTAAGATCATTAGATACAAATACCTGTTAAAATTAAAACTCAAAACGACCAGAAATTACTATTAAAAAATAAATGAAACCCAAAAAGAACAGAAATTAAATAAACAACCATAGCAAAAAACATACAACAAGTAATAATATAAATACACAAATAAATCTTAAAGCGAGTAATGTTTAAATTGAATATGTAAATCAAGCTTAAAACGAAAAAAAATATTTTCCTATGGAGGTATAAATGAAACCCAAACAAACAGAAATTAAGTATAATATCAATGCAAACAAACATACAATAGATACAAAAAATCAATAGATACAAAAAATCAATAGAAATAAATCTTAAAACGAGTGAAACTTAAATTGAATATGCAAATCAAGCTTGAAACGAACAAAAATTACTACAAACTTGATTTTGGGTATCGCCTCCTTCTCTCACTGTAAAAGCTTAAAACCTACTGCGTCATTGGCACTTTACTGAAAACGAATTGTATCACAAATGTTTTCTTTTGTGCTTAATATTGAAAATAAACATTAAAATTACAGTAAAATTTTGAACTTATGAGCTTTCTGCTATTAATATCATTATACGTCAAATATTCAGTTTAATTTATTAGTTCTTTCTAAAATTGTTCAAGACCCCTAAAATTGTCTTATTCCTTAACTATAAAAACCTAAAAAGCCTACTGCGTCATTGGCGCTTTACTGAAAACAAATTATGTTACAAATATTTTCTTTTTCAGTTCTTACAGCATTGAAAATGAAAATAAAATTACAGTGAAATAAAATCTTGAACCTATGGATCTTCCAACAATTAACGTCTTTATATATCAAACATTCAATTTGATTTTGTTTATACTCTCCAAAACTGTTCAAGACAATATAGTTTTTAGTTAAGCGCCATGACGCAGTAGGTTTTATACTTTTACAGTGAGAGTAGGAGGCGAAACTCAAACTCGTGTTTGTAGTGATTTTTGTTCGTTTCAAGCTTGACTTGCATATTCAATTTAAGTTTCACTGGAAACCTTATCTGGTACGATTTTAGAAACTCTACAACAATGGAAAGAAAAGTGATAATATTATTGATCTTACTTAATGTTACAAATTAAGATACCACCTGCAGTCCTTCACTTCTGACCACTTCCAATATACAAGGGGCACTCATAGCCATTCATAACAATGCCTGTCAGTTAAAAATTCAGTTAAGTAATCTCATATAATAGCCCAGAACCTGAACTTTAATTTACGTTATAGTGGGACTCTCTAGACGGTATAGTTTGGCAACCTTGTCAGTTATTATATCATTTGATCAGTCACTATGCGTTAAATCACAAAGGCCCTATCGTGTGCCCAAAGCACTTCCCAGCATCTGCTTTCTCTGACTCAGTGCAAAGACAACTGCTTATAAGTGCCACACCTGTTGGAACCAAAGGATATAAAACTCAAACAAGAACATAGAAATCCCATAGGTGCTAATTTTATTATCTTTATTAGTTTAATTGCTTTTATTTATTTTTTTGACAAAATTTGATTTTGTTGATCTTTTCTCTCGTTAATGCTTAGTAGCCTGCTGTATACCCAGAGCTGTTCCTAGGGTTGGTGGTATCTGGGGAATATTGATAAAAAAAGTTCTTCTAATGGAAGTAATGAGTTAAATTAACTTAAAACGTCTACTAGTCGTAGAATTTTTGTCAACCTAGAACCAATCTACTAAAAACGTAAAACCAAAATAACAGAATGGGAATAAGAACAGGAAAGTCCTCGATTAGCCTGCAGAAAATAAAAATCTAATTTATAAGGCTCTCAGTAGTCTCTCGTTGTATATAGTTAAGTTCTCTAAAAAACTTGAGCAAGCTCATTTGTGTGCAAACTGCTAGTTTTTCAGAATTCTGCAAATATAGGGAAACATCACAAGTGAGTTTATTTGAGCTGGTTTTGTAGAAATGTTTAGCAAAACTGTAAAGCAGTAATTTTTATTCGTTTTAGTTTCATCTTCGCTTTTCACTTCCATCAGAATTTTTTTTTTTTTTTTAAATTGATATGGGGAAGAATCAACAAATTTGTGGTAACAAAATCACCAAAAAGCTCATCTTCATAGGTAACCTTATAGGCTTTTGAATCAATTTTGTATCCCATTGTTTATTGGCTGTTAAGAACAACACTTTCCAAATCACCAGAACCTGAAGAATATTTACCCCATGGTCTTTGAATATTTTGTTCAAGAGCCAAGGTTAACACCTTTTGAATATTTTGTTTAAGAGCCAAGGTTAACACCTTTAGTTGTTTATCACTATTATTACGGCTTTTTTCTTGCCGTGTTTTTTTGCTGATTTTTTTTTTAACAAAAATCTGTGATTTTTTACTTCTAGTGGGGATTCTTTTTAGGATCAAAAGAATACCGCAAACATCAATGGAAAAAGCATAGGCTATAAACGCTTGATTCAGAATAAAATTAGTGACAATATTGCAGTTTTGAGGAGACATTCTGAAAGCAAGAATACACATATTGCCACAAAAAATACATTGTACTATTGTTTTCATTAATCTGACCCTTCCATTTAATGCCTACTATGTCCTTTTTTTCTGCTATGGTGTATCAGATCGATATTAATAAACCAGTAAAAACTGAACAAACGTTTTCAATGACGATTCCATCTATCGAAGGCATGTCATTGAAGGATTGGAATTTTTTCGATGTTCAATGACTTGGCTTCATTGACAATGGCTTCAGAAGTATATTAGTGGATGACTTACTTGACTTAATGCTCCTGCTGGTGGTCCAGCGTAGAGACACGTGACTCTTCGCCTCCATACGGCACGGTCTTGTGCAAGCGTGACTGCTTCTTGTATATCAGTGCCGATCATTGAGAGGTACTGGGTGAGGCTGTCCCTCCATCTGAACCGGGGCCTTCCGCGGAGGCGCTTCCAACCATGCGCAGAGGGATCAAAATTGAAGAGAGTGCTGGCGGGTGTTTCTGCTGGCATGCGGACCAAATGGCCGAACCACCATAGGGTTCGTGCAGCGACCTGTCGAGAGTTGGGGGTCTGATCTGTTATTGCCAGCAATCGGGCGTTCGAGACGAAGTCGTCTTATCTGATCCTTTCAATATGTCTTAAGAACTTTGTTTGAGCCACGTCTATGGAATCGCGACCAGAAGCAGCAGCCGGCCTGGTTTCAACACTGTAGAGAAGGACTTGGGTTACGGTGATGTTGTAGATCCGCATTTTCTCGTATTTCTTAAAGAGAACTGCCTTAATTTTTTCTGAAGAGATTGAGTTTCAAAACAAAGGCTTTTTTACCTTTTTCGAGAATAAAGCAGTCACAATTTTTTTTTCAAGGGTTTAGTCATTCTTATTTTGACCTGGTGGCAACCCTTGTAAGAGCCACAGAGAGTTAATTTTTTTTAACTCTTGACATTATTGACTTGATGTTGCCTCTGCTTTTTACTAGTATAGTTTACCTTATCATGGCTTTTGTAGTGTATTATGAATCATTCAATCGCTCTATCTTTTAGAAATTATGGATCCGTTGCAAATTGAGACTGATGAATCCTTGGAAGTTTAAATTTTTTTCATTCATTTTATGATTTGGACGCTCCTGTAAGCAGTTTCCATTGCACGTCTCAGCTTATGGTCGGTTCTTTTACATTAAAGGAAGAAGGTATGCTCTCAAAGAGAAAGAGGACAAAAGCCTCTTTCTGCTTATTTTACACTTGGCTAATTTCTTTTTAAATGAAGTTGACATTTTGACACTCTTTGTCTCAGTTGATATGAAACCTGTCGGGGTTATTCCTTCTAATGGTGGGAGTAGCTGCTTCTTTTTTTTTTATTTTTTTGATGACCGAGGATATCAAGTTGAAACTTTATTTCTATTACAATTACTACGTCTGCTCTTGCCATTTAACTTAATTAAAATAGTTGAAGCTTATCCAGGTTGTCAAAGAGCATAGATATAGTTTTTTGGGAATGGTATTAAGTTTATTTTTCAGGTCAAATGAGGAGATAGAAAACTATATGAAACAATGCTGTTTGTGTCCAGATTTTCAAAAGAGTGTTTGTTGTAACAAAATTGTTGAAAAAGTTTCTCTTACATACAAATAGCAATCCAAACTACGAATTCTTAGCTGAACATTGTGAGGTTTTCTGTCTAAAAATTGCAATGTTAATGTAAATGCGAAAAAAATCGAGTCCTTTCAAAAATTCCTCCATTTTAGGATTTTGATGCAACATCTCTGTTTAGGCAAGTAGACTTTTTCGGCGTATTCTCCAACATTTTGAAATTTACAATTAAAGTCCAAACAATGTGTACGAGGCAATTTTCAAACCAAGACTTCTCCTTTGAGAGAATGAACATAGGGATCATTGCAGTTTACTGCACGTTCGGTCTTGCCATGTGCTCTGTAGTGCTTTTTGTGTGATTTAATCACTTCATCTTTCAGAAATCGTGGATCATTTGCAAATTAAGAATGAAGAGTCCATGAAAAATTCAAAATTTTCTCATTTATACTGTGGTTTGGACACTCCTAAGAGCAGTTGTTGCAACTCGTCTTAGGCTCTGGTTGGCTCTTTCACATTAAATGAAGAAGGTATGCTTTTAAAAAGAAAGAATGCCGAAAACCTTTCCATTCTTTTGTTTATTTGACATTAGCCTAAACTTTACATCAAATAAAGCATAAAGTGGTATTTTAACACGCATGGTTTCAGTCTTTAAGAAACTTGACGCGATTTTAATTTTTGGAATCTGTGAAGAAAATAGAGAAAGTGCTTGGAGTCTCTAGACCCTCCCAGAAGAATTAACTAAAGAAGCTATTGCAAAATTTATCATTAAAAAAAAAAACATAAAAATCAACCCCGGTTAAAAATTTTCCACTAGAGTCTACTTTAGATTAAGAGAAAATAAACATAGGAGGGGAGGGGGTTTCACATATTTATGTAGGCTTTTCTTTTCTTTTTTTGTTCTGACTTCAATCACGATAAAAATTAATTACATTGAAAAATGTTGCTGGATCCTGTTTGAAAGCTCAAACTTTCAGAATACATTACTGAGAGGAAAAAAAGATATATTGTCGGTATTGTTAAGACATTTGAAGGTGAAGAAATTATTAAAATAAAAAAAAACTTGTTTGTGTTATATATTTTCCCCTGAGCTCATGGCCCCAATGGATATATCCTCTTTTCTCTTTTTAAAGACTTTGGCCTCTCTTCTATCCAAAACGAAGTTATGTTATTACCTGCGAAGATATAACTGTCTATTGCTCATTTAAAATGTTAATGACCATTGCCGATCATAGTTTGTAAGTTAGCATCGATTTACTATAGTTCAATGCATCTCCCTAAACACTCTTTTCTTAGCCTAATTATACAGAAGCGAACGATTTTGGAACTTGGGAAATGACTCTTTTGAATTTAAATTGAAAATCTTGAATCAGGTCCAAATATAGCATGCAGATTAAGTGCAAATCAAGTAACAACTGGCTTGGTGACAAAAGAGATGTTATCCGGAACCTGGATGTTTAGAAAAACTTACATTATTGATACCCTTTTTCTTTCTCAGTGATTGGAATTAGTCATTTTTTATTATATTTTGGAAAAGTATTCTATTGTTCTTTCCTTTCAGTTTGTTGTATGCAGGATTTGTTTTGGAGTTTATTTTTCCTTAACTGTATGTATCCTAGCTCTTCTAGCCTCCTTGGGGAAAGGGGCCAACCATCAAATTGGTATGCAGAAGCTGAGATACCCCTTGCTGCCATTGCCATTGCTATATCCCCCATCTCTATTGATCAGAGCCAGAATAATACTATGATGACAGTCCCAGAGTCCCTAATCCCTAAAACTGATTCCCAGCTCAGTGGTGATTGTCAGACAGTTATTAGAAATCAGAAATGAAAAAAAAAACTTCACAAACCCTCCTGAAATGACAGAAATCTCTAAGACAGTCCCAGCTCAAGAAATGGAGAACAAACCTATCATCCTTTCCACCCCAACAGTAAAAGATCAAGTGTTGGCTACCAAAAATATCACCAACATTAGAATGAATTTTTTCAAATCTTTAAGATGTAGTTCGATTGGGAACCTATCCAATCTCTATCCCTCTATCCTATCTATCTCTCTTACAGTTCTGTTCCAAGACAAAAAGGATGCCTGCCAAGTTCTTAACCAACATAGAATTCGTAATGTACCTGTTACTCGTGAATGGTTGAGTCCACATATGAAACACACAGAAAATGGTGATGTATAATGTCCCAATCGAACTATTAACTGTAGAGCTGAAATATGGTCTCATGAATAATAAGGAAGAAATGCTTGAGGTCCTTGAAGTCCATCAGATGGTCAAGCCAGATATTGACTGGCTACTAAACAGTAAGAGTGTCCTTTTTGTCTTACCATTGAGTACCCAGTTTGACTCATTGTACCTTTTTGGTCAACTTAAAGCTTATAAAACATACCAAGAAAGCCTATTCAATGCTCAAAATATTGTAAGCTTGGTCACTGATCTAAGTACTGCTCTGCCTCTTACACAATCTGCCCCAATTGTCTTCGTAATCACCCCGTTTCTAGTGAAATTAGATGTTCTATAGCTTCTAAATGCATCAACTGTGAAGGTGATCACCAGTCCACAGATTGTAGCTTATGTCCTCAATATATCCAACGGGCCAAAGTTTTAAGGATAACCCATTAACAAAATGTGCCATTGTCTATAGCTACGATTGAGCTTGCTAAGCTTTCCAAAGGACCATCACTTCCAAGAATTAACAAGATTAAGGAAGCAATTTCAAACCTTTCACCCAACCCTTGGACATGCACTCCCAAAAATAACCAAAATCGGTCTGAGTTATCTCCAAATGAGATATCTATCCCTCAGCAGGCTATTGAGCGCCCCAATGTAATCAAAGCAAGCCCAGTCTTCCAAAATTCTAGATTTAGTCAGAAATCATGGGCTGAAAGAGTGGCAGCCTCATCTGATATATCCACTCAAGCAAACACTATACAAGATAGAGATGGTCGTCGTGTGTCAAAACTGATTAAATATGTTGCATCAGTTAACCTAATGAATGAAATTTGCCCAAAGCCCTAAAATCTACTATAACTATGGATATTGCTGAATACTACTTTTCTAATTCTATCTTTGAAAAGCTAGAAAAAGACTTATCATCAATTCTCACCAACTATAAAGCATGCCACCTATTCAACTCCACCCATGGCAATTAAGCCGTAGATCTTACAAAGGAATTGTGTCTCTCTTAACTCAAATAAACTTGATGATCTTATCCAGATCTTATCCAATATGCATCTAATAATAAACTTGGGATTATTTGTCTACAAGAGATCAATCTTCATCAGTTCAAAAAATCTAAATGCCTGGCTACAAGTGCTACCAGAAAGAAGTACTACCGAATCTACCAATAGAAAAGGAAGGTGGAGCTGCCATCTTTATGCATGATTCGGTCCCTCATACCCCTCAACTATTAAATTTTTACCGGGATGAAATTAACGTCATAGGCATAATAGTAAAAGGTATTTTTATTTATTTCTTTTTTCAGCAATCAAAAAAAATTATTTTTTTCAATATACATATCAAAAGAATCGCCTTTTAATTCTGTTTCTGAATATGTATAATTCAGTTAGTTTCATTACACCCATTAAAAGTTACGAGACAATAATTAATTACTGTTATGAAACGACATTTTGATAAGTCTTATCCGAAAACCATTGATGGAGCTTTACTTAATCCTGGAAACAAATTATTGAAGGAACCTGTGATGTCACTTAGATCTGAGTTTCTTTTTCTCTGGGAACTTATGAGTCTCTAGGCTATTATTTTTGAGAGTTTATTTTCTACGTTAATAATTTTTACTGACGAGATATATTATGAAGGAAATTTTGACGTTATTAACATACCGATTAAAGGAAAAAATGTATATATTTCTTTAGAGGCTCTTTAATCTTTTTATTTTTCTCGGGTTATAATTACTTCATACAAATACTAAACGACTGGGAGCAACACTAGTTCTCGCTTTTTCCGTTTCCTGATTTGAATTTTGGATTGCAAACTTTTGTTTTTCCTCTTTATAATATTGACCAGTTTTCCCGTGGTCTCTATAGTGTGGCTTACAAGGTTCCGGGTTTGAGCGTGGTTTTGTTGCTTCGTCCAATGTACTTAGCCTCTGTTCCTCTTGACGTTTCGCCTTTTTCATTAGTGATTTAGCTACTTGTGCTGCTGAAGAAGAAACTTGCTGCTGTCTTTCTGGCTTCTTTACTTTTCTCCATAGTTTTTCTCTTAATGAGGTTTTTCTTAACAAGGGCCCAGGTTTAGTTATATCTGTTTCTGTAGAAAAATTATTGGTTTCAAATTCTGTTTGCTCGCGTCTGGTGAATGGCGTTTGTTCCATAAGCCATTTTTGTGTTAAAACTGTAGGCGAGTCTAGCGTATGAAATTCCGACATTTCTTGGGTTTCTTCCAATTTCTTGGGTTTCTTCCTTGGACTTAACCTCTGGTTTATTATCTCTTAAACCAGTAGGTTGTTTTTTAAACTCTTCTCTATCGCTTTTATTGACAGTATCCGATGGGCATTGAACATCTCCTCTCTTCTCTTGTTTGTTGTAGAAAGTTTTTAGCCAAGACTGGGCTAAATATTCCTTCCACTTCTCCCAACTGTTGTGGTCGTTAAAAAGATCATAAAATTCATATGGCCTTCTGATATATACTGGTTTAGTTGTTTCATCTATATCTTCATCTGCAGAAATTGGCTCTGATTTTCATGGTTTTGAGATAAATTCTTTTTTCATTCTGTTATGGTGTACTATTTCTTTATTTTCGTTATACTGATGCTTTAGAACACAGGTTAAGTTATTTGGTAGGATTTTCACAATTCTGTAAGGTCCGTCTCACTTCGGTTTTAATTTTTTGTCCCTTTCAGGTTGTTTTTGTGTATATAGACCAAGTCTCCTAAACAATAAGTAGTCTTATTTTGGCTTTTTCTGTCATATTTTGCTTTTTGTTCTGTCTTCGCGTCTTCCAAATTGTCTTTAACCTGTTCCATAGCTTTTTTCATGCGCATAACCATTTCTTGTTTATATTGTTCTATATTGTAATATATTCTATCTTTTTGTATTTCGTCAATACAAATTCTCCTATCTCTTAGGTGTTGTACAAAAATGGCGTTTCTTTTAAAGAACGTGACAAACCCGTATTCACTGCAAAAACTACGAATGCTAAGTGGTCATCCCACTCCTCATTTTCCTGCCTCGCGTGTATCCCCAGCATGTAAGCTGATTCTCTATGCTTTCGTTCAACTTTTCAATTAGCTGACGCCATGTAAGATGAGGTATGCAGCGCTTTATACCTAAATGTTCCGTAAATTCGTCTAATAATTTGGCTCTAAAGCATGGCCCATTGTCACCAAGTAAAATTCGAGGGAGAATCCCGTGTTCCAAAAATAGCCGGTTGACTAGAACTTTCGCAATGGTTTTGCCTATTCGTCTTTAATTGGGAAAGCGTATAAATATGAGTTGAAATGACCAACTATGGTTAATACACACCGATTTCCTTTCCTGGAAACTGGTAAATCTCCTCCTGTTCCCCAAATATCTATAGACATTAATTCTCCTACCCCTGAAGGGGTTGGGTATTTACCTAATTCGGCCTTAGGCGTCTTTGGTGGCGACTTTTGTTTGGCACACTCTTGACAGCCTGGTATGAAAGTTTTTACTTGTGAGTACATTTTTGGAAAATAAAAATTTCCCTTTTTTCTACCAATAATTTTCGCTTCTCCCATGTGACAGCCACTGGTTTCAGTATTCATTTAGAGCTTATGGTAAAAAGACCTGTTTTGGATTCAAACCTATTGCAAAGAATTATATCAATGCAGAGAAAAAAAATAGCTTTCTCTTGGCTTATAAAAAAACCTGTGTGGCAAGTTTTTCTTGAATGACCTTATTGTACTCTTAGCCAGCGCTCTTCACCTGACCATCACGTGTTCTTCACGTGTGTTAGTTTAAATTATTTTTGAAGTGAATTTATAATCAGATGAGCGTTTCTAAGCTTTTGTATTCACTGCTGTTGAACTTTGTATTTGAAAATTTAAGTGGTGTTGATGAAGCCGTTATTTTACGGAAAGGAGTGGACTTTTTTACAGATTTGGAAACTGTTAAGTCAGAGAAAGCAAAGCTATGGAGTTTTGTGAATGAAAATGATCCCCCTGTCAGAAGGGGCACTAATGCAATTCTCAGTCACCTACAAGATATCATAGACTTTATGAAGAAATGTCATGCCGATGGAAAACAGTTCCCTTGTTTTGTCATCAAAAGGCCAACAGAAGTCCCTGTTATATCTGCTACAGCGTTTACACACGTCACAGCCAAGCTTACGAGCCTTGAGCAAGCGATTTCGCTAGTTTCTGTCAAGATTGATTCATACAATCTGAACTTTCCTCAAATACCTGTGATTAGCCAACCTGCTGCGTGTGATACGCATACTATAATTTTGATCTCCGATCCCCCACCTGAGCATGGTGACCCGCTAAAGCGAAAATCAGTAATAGACTCAATTTCTGGTCATCAGCTGGTGTCCAGAGTGCGAGCGACTAAAAAGCGGTGGACGGTGAATATTGAGAAATCTGCAGCTGAAGATTTTTGCAAATCAACAAATGAAGCTCTACCTGGTTCTAGTGTGAAAGTTTTATCTAAAAAACACACTGGTGTTATTCAAGAAGTCTCGTCTGATTTTGACCTTGAAATGCTACGGAACCAGTTTGTTATAATCGGGTCTAGTCGATTTGGAACAAGCAAATCGGTTAAGCTTGAATTTGCAGACGCGATTACTAAAGGATCATTTCTGCGAAATGGTATGAAGATTGGGTATGAAAACTTCTTGTTTATGAGTTCAAGCAATTGCCAAACTGTTACTTCAAGTGTCGTTCCCCTGGGCACTTGGAAAGTGCATGTACTAGTAGCACTACCAAGTGCGCTCGTTGTGCTGGACCGCATTTATCTACGAACAGTGATCGTTGTACGGAATCTCCGAAATGTGCCAACTATGGAGGATCTCATCCTTCTTACAGCCTACGGTGTCCTGTGATTAAGAAGATCACTGATAAAGTCTATTTTCAGAAATGGATCTGGACATAAGTATAGTCTCATTTAATAATATGGGAACGAGAGGCCAGGACTTTGTTATTGATTATCTGTATGTTAATTACGACGTTGTTTGTCTCCAAGAACATTTACTGACCGCCTTTAGTGAAAATTTTCTGAGACGAAGCAGTGACCACGTTTTTGTGGGTCCAGCAAAAATTACGCGTGGTCGTCCTTCTGGCGGCCTAGCATATGTTTTTAAGAAAAATATTTCTGGTGCGAGTCCTGTGCTTTTCCAATCAGATGACACTTTTCTTGCGGTGCGTCTTGGTAATATTGTATTAATTAATGTGTATCTGCCATATAATGACCGTTCCATTCGCTTACTTCAGAATTTCTATTGTGCTTGTAATGGTCTTAAAACTTTAATTCAAAAGATATCGGATAAAGGGTTGCATTTTGTTATTGCTGGTGATTTTAATACCGATCTGGTTTCTGATAATGTAAGGAATGGTCAGCTTTTTGATTCTCTCCTGGCTTATAAAATTGTTCGGAAGTCCCATGATTATATGTATATTCACCATTCTGGTGGTAAATCAGACATTGATTACGTAATTTGTTCTGCAGCTCTTGTCTACTCGCCAGTTACGATTCATTTTGCCGAGAACGAACTTGATCACCTTCTGGTGTTTTATTGTTTATAAAAGTCTGTTGTTTGTTCTGGGAGTATTTCTAAGAGTCATGGTGTACGTTCTAAATGGTTTTATAAGCCTGATTGGAATGATGCGAATTTTTCTGTTTATCTTATAACATTGGCTTCACTTCTAAGTACGATTTATGTTCCTTATCAGCTTTTGTAGTGTAGTCAGAATTTTGTTTATGCTAAATATGAAATGGACCGATATTATCATTCTATCCTCTCTGCTATGAAAGAAGCTGAAAAAATTTCTGTCCCAGTAAAGCGAATCCGAAAGAATACTCAAAAGCCTCTTTGGTCACTTGACCCTAACCTTAAGGCCTGTAAAAATAAAGCTAAATGTTGGCTAAACGTTTTTATAGAATGTGGTCGGCCTAGATCCATTAATGTTTTTCTTATTAATCAGAAAACAAAATTAGAATTTAAGAAGTATCTAAAAAGTGTCCGATACCGACGGCTTGATTTTCCATCTTCGCCTAAAGATTGAAGGGAAGTATTTAATTCAAGTAAAACAGATGATTCTGATGTAAGTAGTAATGCTATTCCACCAAGTTCTTGGCATGCATATTATTCGAAGATTTTCTCCATTTTGAATTATTCTGTTCATAGAAAGTTTGGTTAAGCGTTTGTTAAAATTGTCCCTAGATTTCTAAGTCAGCGCTTTCTTTTGCATATATCGCGTTGTGAAGTTTTGAATGCTTTGAATCATCTTAAGTCAAAATCTATTGATGCTGATGGTATCTCTAAAATGCATCTAACTCCCCCATGTGCTGAACTTGTGTCAAATCTTGCGCTTTTGTTTTAAATATGCTTGGCATCTTCTGTCGTCCCGGAAAGCTTTTTGTGTGGCAGCTTGACTTTAATTTTAAAAAGAGGTAAACCGCTAACAGATTGCTCTTCTTACCGTCCAGTTTCTGTTTCTTGCAATATTAGCAAGGTCTTCGAGTATATTCTTTTACCTAATTTAACTCGAAATATTTCTTTCTTTGGTGAAAATCAACTTGGTTTCAGACCTGGTGTGGGGTGCCAACATGCTGATCGTGTCCTTTCTTCTATTCTACTTTCTAATTCTTCTAGGGTAAAGGCGTATATCTCTGTGCACTTGATCTTTCAAAGGCTTTTGATTCTGTTGTTCATAACCAGCTTTTCTTTTCTTTGGCTTTTTCTGGTGTTAATTTTTCGGTTATTTAACTTCTACGGTTTTGGTATTCCAATTCTTACCTCCGCCTGAAATCTTTTCCAGAAACAACTATTAAAGTGCTTCGTGGTCTTAGGCAGGGAGGTGTTTTATCACCAACCCTTTTCAAAATTTGTATTTCTACTGTTCTGGAAAAGATCTCAGGCACTTATTTTTCTGGTTCTATTGATATTTCCTACATTACCTATGCTGATGACATTCTTTAGATTAATAGTACTAAGTCTGCTCTTTCTGCGATGGTTTCCTTAGTTTCTCAGTCTTTCCTAAATATTTGTCTATCCCTGAATCTTGACAAGTGTGAATTCTTTTCTTATAATCTGTCTTCGTCTGCTCCTCTGGTATGTAATGAATTTTCTGTACTTTCTTTCTCTTCCTTTCGGTGGCTTGGTATTACTGTTTCTAATTCTCTAGCTCTCTTTCGTAAACAGATTGTTGCTGATTCAGTAAGAAAAATTCAGTTCAGTTATTCAAAAATTGTAGGAAACCGTGGAAAATATAACAGAAGAGCTCTTGGCGCTTATTTCCGACCTTTTCTGATCATTCTGTGCTTTATTTTTCGGGTGTTCATTCTGTTCTTAAGCTAAAGGATTTAAAAAAGATTAAAGTTACATATTTCGAATTTTGCGAATTTCTTCTTTCTCTGCCGCCATGGACTAGAAATCGGTATCTAGTTCAAAATTTCTATGTTACGGATGTAACTCAAAAGCTCGGTGACCTACACAAAAAGCTTTCTGCAGGTGTATTTTGTAATATTGGCGCTGACAACGGTCTTTTACAGTTCTTTTCTTAGTTTAATTTAATTACTAGTGTTTGTTGAGTTCTTTTTTGTTTTGTTTTTTATTATTATGTTTATACTCCACTTGTATTACTTGTTGTCTTGTAGTTGTGTGTAATAAATAATTGATTGATTGATTGATATGCCATCTGTAACATTTCTTTTTCCAGCGATTTTGGAATTACTGGAATAATTTTTAAGTCGTTTTTTCTATATTCTTGTGGATCTCTGGATTATCTTATCAAAAGATTTTTACTTTCATCAGGATCAAAATTATCTAAATCCTTCAAAAATATTTGAAGTGTTCCGGCAGCTCTGTTCCGTTTAATAAAAAGGATTTCATGGCTGAACAAAAATCATCTTTATCTTGATGATTCGAAATATTTCCATTAGATAGTATTTCCACCCCACCCAGTTCGTCTTGGATGGCGGGTATTAAATTTCCTTCCGTATCTGGGTTCCGTAATAAATAGTCTGGTAGAATGTTTGTACGGCCCTTTATATATATTGGGGTATATGAATACGCTTGAAAACGTAGTATTCATATTGTCAGCCGCGCTGCAGTATTTTGCATCATATGTAACCAAATTAGTGATTTTTTATCTACGCGTAAAATGAACTTTTTTGCAAGCAAAAATTGGCGAAAATATTCTCTAAAAACTAAAACTGCTAGGCATTCTCTTTCAACCGTTGAATATTTTCTTTCTGAAACTGTCAGCGACCTGATGGCTGGGCTATTGATTTTATCCTTTCGGAATTTATATTTAATAATATGGCAGCAATTCCGTGCCCCGAAGCATCTGTTTGTAAGCAGAAGTCTTGTGACAAATCTGGTAGTTTAAGTATTGGCGCCTGTAATAATCGCCTTTTTATTTCATTCAGTGCTTGTATTGCGTCCAATTGACATTGGAATTCGTCTCATTTTTTCAAAAGGTTGGTCAAGGGTTGTACTATTGTCGCATAATTTTAATATATCGTTGAAAATAACTTAACGAACCGCACACTGATCTGCAACTTTTTTTATCTTTTGATGGTGATAATTGTTCTTTGACCATAAATATTCCGCATTCGGTGAAATAGTACCCTGGCTCATCAGATGTCAAATAAAAACTAATTTTGGTACTAATGTTTTGGTTTTAACTAGCTTTTCTGGTTTTAATTTTAAGCCTGCTTTTTCAAATTTATACAGCATTCTTCTAAGTCCAATTAAATGGTCTTCCAGATTTTCAGTAAAAAAATTACATCATCTAAGTAAGCCTAGGTATATTTTTTCCTTTCTGGTTCATTATCTTTTAACACCAAATTCATTAGTCGACTAAAACAGTTTGGACTAAATGATAACCCAGAAGGCATACGTTCAAATATAAACGTCCTTCCATCATCTAACATTACTGTTGCCTTGTGGTTAGTTTCTGGGTCTACGGCTATTTGCCAATATCCCGCTATAAGATCAAAACTAGTGTAGTATTTTGAACCTCCCAGAGAATCTAATATCGTATCAATTCGTGGTAATTTCAAAACATCTTTTAACGTGACTGCATTTAGCGCTCTAAAATCTATGCATAATCAAAAGGTATTGTCTTTTTTTTCTGACTCTCACTAGTGGAAAACACCACTCGCTAACACTCTCTTTAATGATACCTTGTTCTTTCATTTCCTTTATTTGGTCCTCTAGCCATGGTTTTAAATGATAAGTTGTATTATGCGATGTTTTCTTAATGGGAAGCCCCTGTGTTGGTATTTTGCGCGCGTGATTAAGTGAGTTAATCCGTAATCCGCTTTGTGTCTGGCGAATGTCCATCTAAAGTCCCAAAGAACATTTCCCATCTGGGTTTTTATATTTTTCGGTAAATGTTCTAAATTAAATTGTTGAAAAGATTCAGTTTTTGTCATTCCATACTTTTTGACGACATTTGCTCGTGGCTTGTAACATTTATGCTTGATTCCGGGCTTCCTAGTGATGTTATTTCTGTATTTGAAGTTTTTGCGCCGATCCTAGTGCTATTTCGTTTAGCTTTACTTTATTATTACTTAGATTGGATAATTTTAAATATGGGATACCAGCATCAATTTTAATAACTTGATTTTCCACAAAAATTGTGGGAGATTCTTCGAGGGCGATCCCCCATGATCCCCCTATCACGACATCCATTGTTTTAACCTTTCTGTTTTTTTTTGTATTTAATGTCGCTAGTACTTGAGCTGTTGTTCCCCCTTCTATTGTGGTTTTTTCGTTTATTTTTAAGTTATAATCCGAATCGTCACTCTCTTTATCTGTTGTTACGCAAATTTGCCTATTAGTTTCGTTTGGCTGGCTTATGGTTTATCAGTTAGGGGTTCCCATACGATCCCATATTTTCTTATAGCCTCTGCTCCTAGAATAAAAGGAAATGGTAGCTGCTTACATATTATCGTCGTTACTTTTATTTCTTTATTCCCTGTGCTAAATTTTAACGGATATTCCCCCAAAATTTGTCAGCTTGTGACCTGTTACTGATGTCAGGGTATTCTGGCATCTGCTCACGCAATCTTTTACACTAGGAGGAAGCCTCTTAAAAACCTCCCCCCGAATTAATGATTTAGACAAACCCGTAAGACCAAACGTTTACCATGAAATAAAAGTTCGAATTCACTGATCATCTATCATGGATCTTTGGCAGGCTCGTAGAGAAGCCATACCCAGCGTTTCACTGATTCAATGGATGGTGTCCTTATGGAATAAATTACCCCTGTTTTATCACTTATTTCCCCATCTTTGTATTCTTCATCAAATTGTAAAATTTCAGCCCCAACTTTTAAATGTTGGAAGTATGAAACTAAATTAAACACTACTATTTAGGCGGATGTTTAAAAGGGTGTATGTTGTATATCAGTCAAACTATAAAATGCATCTTAAAGGAGTAAATTTATCAAATTGAAAAATACATGATGAACACTTCACATGAGAACACTTCCAATTACAATGAAACAAAGAACACTTAATAGTTTATTCGGTATGAAGAAAAATGAAGTGCTAGCTATTTTCTTAGGTAAAAAATGAAAAGCTCATCCGTTTTAAATGTAATTAAATGAAATAATATGCAGATTGAAGTAGCTCCCGGATGATACTGAAATTTTCATCCTAATGTCACTTTTAATCCAAGCAAAATGTTAGGACGCTTAGTATCAGTTATTGAGTTTAAGCTTCGATTTCCAAATGCTCACAAAAATTACCAAATTTAAAAAAGTGGCAAAAATAAGTCACTTGTGGTCAAAATACTCAAAGACTCCTCTTTGATCCTTACCAAGGCTCAAAGCTTCTGCTATGGTCATTTCCATGGAAATCTTCAAAGTTTCTTTTTAAAATGGCTTTCAAGGGTAGTTAGGGGTATTTAGCCTTTTTTCTTTTCTTCAAAGCTTTAAAAAAAGTGTTATGATATTCCAAATGTTACATTTGTTAATACTTTTTCTTGAACGCCTCAAAAGACGAATTTTCTGGGATTACACCTATTGGGAGGCAATTCCATATAGCGACGGATCGTCAAGCAGAATTATGGATTTCTCCTAGAGAAGGGCATCCACTATTCAAAACTGATCGACGATCAGTGAATTCGAACTTTTATTTCATGGTAAACGTTTGGTCTCATCTACATCTACATATCTATTTATTCTTATACTCAACATTTACTTATCAAGAATATATAATTACCTCCAGGAGCAGGATACACTTAGCAAAACGCAGTTCTGTTTTTGGAAAGGACTTTCAACGGATCTTGCCGTTTTAAAATTGGTTGATTGGGTGAATAATGCATTTGATAATGACTTAATACCGGCAGCATCATTATCAGACATAAAAAAGCATTTGACACTATTGATCATCACAAATTAATATTAAACACCATAAAATAAATTAGCAGGGTAACAGGACTAGCGGCATATTATAACTTGTGACGAAGCCGTGAAGCCTGTATAAAAATAAACATCAGAAGGAAATGGCGGTGGAAATATTTTGTTCCGATAGAAAAACCAATTTTTATCAACATCCTTTGTTTGAATGCAAAGACAAGCCAAGGCCACAACACAAACAAACGGGTAACACAAGCCATTTACCCGCCAGTCACCATCAAAATAAGCCAGTCATGCAGAAAATTAGCCAATCGAGACAGACCTGTTCATACTACAACAGCTTGTCTTTTATGCCAATTTGTTCTCCCACTACTTTAGAAAAATCCTGTGCGCGCATACTAGTGGTACCTTTGAATCACATCCAAGTAAGCAGAAAACATTCAAACAATTTCAGCCAGTAGCTGAAATTTACGTAAATATACCTCATTACATATAAACAGAGTTCCGTGGAAAAATCTGAATTTCTGTTCATATGAATAATTACCCTTATTTTTGAGGATTTTTCCAACCGAAATTCTGTAGTAAACATATTTTTAAGGGCTTACTAAAAAAAATTACAGCATCTATAATTTAGACTAAGTATTCAAATTTGGTCGAAAATTTTTAATTAGAACATACCCTTTTAATCGTGAACCAGAAAAAACTAAAATTCACGAAACTTATATTCATTTTGAAATTATTTATGTACACAATATATAAGCAAGACAACGTGGGAGAAAAGTATAAGAAACAAAATAGTAGATTTTGAGCCGTAAATGAAAAGAATATAAAACACAATAAAAATCCTTCGGGTTTTTTTCTGGAGGGAAGCGGCCAAAGGCTTTTTATTTTTCTTCAGCTTTCATTGAAACATACTCTTTTTATAATTTTTATTTTCAGTACTAAAATAATTACAAATTTTTGGGCGAATTAAAGCTAGAAAAAAACATTTCAGTGTTCCTTTTTTTCAAATTTAAAGTACAAGAATAATTCAAATGACATTGAATGTCCTCAACGGGTGAAAACTTCTCGTCACTAAAATTAAAAGTAAGTAGTTTTACCTTTTCATTAATTTCCCTCAACGGGTGAAAACTTCTCGTCACTAACATTAAAGTAAATAGTTTTATCTTTTCATCAATTTTCATGTTCTCATCACTCGCGATCGAATTGTCCTGATTTTTTTAGTTTTACGAGATTTATTTTTTTGTCACAAATACGAGAGTTGATACGAAGATAAATTTTTCTAATACAATCAAGCGTCTTAACAAACAGCTTACAATTAAAATGGCTGGGATGCACAAACTGCAAATGGGCTACCAAATTTTCATTATAGTTATACCTCTTGCTACGGATCTCGCGACTGAAAGGGTTGGGATTTTGGTGTAAACAAACATGTTGGTCGAAATAAGCAGACACAGCAAATGGTGAAATCAGAGATCAATAAATCATGACAAAAATAATTGGAAATCAATAAATGTAGCAAAGTAAATTTAAAAATTGTGGAACAGTGGGTCAAACAATTCAACAACGGCCCAAATAAAATCAATCAACTAAAACTATGGAAATAATTATACTAACTTTGAATTATATATCAAATTGGAAAGTAAATAAAACCATATTTCTCGTATAACAATAAGAATGAGCCAATTAAAAATTCTAAGCAAACTATGCTGAATTCTAGGATGTTTACATAAGATATAATCATCAATTCCTTACACTTCATGATCTAGAACAACAGGAGGATATAGATCCCAAATACAACAAAAATAGACGTACTCTATTTATCTTCAAACAATACCCTATTCTGTAACTTCTCACTTAAGGTGTAATTATTGTTCATCCTTTTTTATCAGTTTCAGTTTATTTAATGTGAAAACGCTGAAAATTAAAGCCAAGAAAAAGCCAAGTATAGAGTCTTCAGAAACACTCACATTTGCAAAATCTGCAGTAAATTCTTTTCCTTCGGCATTTCACTTTCAAATAATATGAAAGGTCAGGATGAAAAAGAAATTCAGCAATGTCAGTTTTACCGTTCAAATTTAAGAACAATCTCTTCGGACAGTTGTATATTTCTATATGCAGCCTTTGTCAAGAGATCAAGAGTTGGTAATACCAATTCCCACTCCGGAAAGTCCTCTAATTACTACATTCACCACTATTCGACCCATTCAGTGAAATGGCTAATAGAAATCAGTTTGTATGTCCACATATTGATTGCAATGTTGCTACTTTTGAATCACGACAGCTGGGCCATGGAATAGACTATCATAGGGTTCGTATGTCAATGTCCGGGTACGGTCTCGGCAGTAAGTTTGCTAAGCTTTTTCGCTCGAAAATATATTACACCGGTTGCAGCTGATTTCGCTTCCTTTCCATTACATGATTGGGCCTCTGAGAAAGATATTCAAGAAATTGTTTCGCAAAATCACAGGTCGAATGCTCGATCCCTTGGAGAGCGATTGAAACAACTCGGAAAAGGTTTTAAAAGCAGGTGAAAGATCTCATCACTCATCAATCTCACGGCAGCCAGGAAGCATAAAGCATCAAAGAAAATAAAAAGATCCGAAAAGGATTACTCTTCCTAGATAAAATGGCATATTTACGCAATAAAGATTCTCACCCTTCAGTCACCTCATCTCTAAATCTTTTCAACGCAGAAAATGTAGAAGTCAGTTAAAACACGGATACTTTGAAAAATTTTGTCCGCAACAACCACTCTCTGAAAACGTCCATTTTCAAAATTATTCTATTGAAGACTACTTTATCGATTTGAATTCGACATTTATAGATTTAAATGTCATTGTTAAAAAATTGAACAATGAAAAACCAGGTGCCTCCGAGGGGTTATCCTACGAAAATTACGCACTACACAATTTATTTCGACAAATAAGTGTCTATATAAATAGTACATTGGTGAGCACGAGCAATAATCTTGAAAACAATATATGTTATGTACAACTCATGTTGATGACTCTATTATCTTATAAGCAGTTGAGGTGTATGACCATTGGATATAAATATAAAAAATTAGTTTGGAAACTAAATCATGAAATATTTAATATACCTCAATGGCTACCTCCTAATGTAAAGATTGATGTAAAACTACAAATCGTACCGGCCAATTACATTATGCGAAAAGTATTGGACGCTGCACCCGATGTAACAGTCTCTCTTACCTCGGCAATACTCCATGTACGAAAAAAACAAGTTATGAGTTCTGTGGCTTTGGCAATTGAAAAATTAAGAGCTTCTGGAAATAATATCAAATTGCTCGTGCCTCATACAATCACGAATCGGCGCCATATTGCTACAGGTAAACGTACCTATACTGATTCGTCAATTATCAATGGCAAAGTTCCGTCAAAAATGGAATTGGATAATGTAAAAAGTGCTATCGCTGTTGGATCATGGACAGATTCCCCGCATAAATTTGAACTGTTTGGACTTTCATCGCTTGTCGGTACAGCAAATGAGACCTCTCTCTACAATTTATCATGTGATAAATCTTGTATGACCTTTTATGAATTGACAATACAATCTTTATGAATTGACAATTGACAATACCCTAATTATTGTTAATAGCAGTCCATCGACTGTAATGACTAGGCAGCATTGGTTATGTATCTTTCAAACAAGAAGCAATTTAAAATTTTTGATACGCTTGGCCTACCGTATACATTCTACATACCTCATATTAAATCTTTTTGAGCAGAGCGGAAAATCCATTATTCAAAATCGGAAGCGGGTACATGATCTATCAAAGAAAAGCTGTGGTTTTCATGCGCTGCTATATTTCGCTTTTCGAAGTCATGGAAATACTTACATGGAATTCCTCAAAACTTATGGCGACAATCCTTGATTGAACGACTTTTTAGTTGAAAATTTTCTTTCCTACCTCTATAATATAAATTTCGATGCCCTAAAAGTGAAATACTTTAAAAATGTATGTAAATTGCTTATTAATAAAATTTGTCTACATATAAAACACTATGTCTTTTAGTTTTCTTCTCCTACGTATAGGTAGTCATCAGAAACGATAAGTGGTAACAGCTCGTCAGGATTCAACTTGTATTCGTCTTGACGTGCAAAGTCAGGGTCACATTTTCTACAATATAGTGTAACTTCATTTTTATTAAATCTCTTTGTAAAGTCAATAATACTACTCTGATTAATATTACAAAATTCACGTGTTTAAGTTTACTTATTTGAAGCAATGTCACATACAAAATTCTCATATGAAGAATCACATTCTGCAACAGCTAAATAAAATTTGTAGGCTTATAACCATACTGAGGTCTAAACATACACACATTAGTTTTAAAGCAACGTTTAATTTTGTTTTCTCTAGATGTTGACCACATCTCGAGAAAACGTACAAATAAAATAATAGTAGTTGACCAACATTAGACTAGGCTCCTCTTTTGGATTTTAAAAATATCATGGTTACTTTACTGATACTGTATCTCCCCCCATTGGTCTTAGATACAGCCCTAGGATATGTAAAAAAACTAAAAGAAAATGCAAAACAATGAAATTATTAATTTTTAAAATATTATCTAGCATTTTTCTATTAATCATATTATTATGTTTCCATTCATTGTTGTTTACATTTTACAATTATTTCAAATCATATTTTATTCAATATTTCTATTACTATTTTTTTTTTTGTAACGTTGTTCAAATACAAGAAACAAATCAAGAAACATGGAATAAACTTAGCATAATGCTGTTATACGCAATGTGCATAATTATACAGGACTGGAAGTGCCGATTAGACCAGGTGAGCCCCCCTAAAATTCAGTTTATGAGCGTCCATGTTCCTCATGTCTTATCGTCCAGAAGGTCTTGTAATTCTTGCGTCTAATTTAGTGAATAATATCAGAATTTTGAATAACTTGAAAACCTACTAGCTAAATGATTAATATCCTCGAGCATCCCATATCATCTAGTGGATAGGATATAATCAATTAATTTTTTTTCCACAAAATAAGTTTTTCAAAGAAAAGTAAAGAACTCCATTAAACCAAAAATCAGCAAAAAAATAAAATCAAATAATGTACCAAGCGTGAAACTACCAGAAATCAGCATCGATAAATAAATTAAACCTAAAATGAACAGAAATTACAATAAATAACCGAGTCAAACTCAAAATGAGCAGAAATTAACATGACTAGGGCTCAAGACCCCTATGTCTTCCCTGAACTAGAAAACTTGATACCATATAAATATGATTGTTTTTACTTTTATAACTTTAATAGGTTAAATAATATTAACATTCTAATTATTAAATATCAGTATATGTATAGTAAACTGACAATGCACATTCATTTGCATTTTTTTCAGCAAAGCGCAAATTATGTTCTGGCCTTGGGAAGGCATAGGGGTTTCCTAAGAGCTCTTGGCTTAATTTATCCCCTACCTAATGATAGCCCAAATTATATATATTCATGCATTTTCTGAAACATGATATACAAATAAAATAGTGCCATTGAATTACTTATTATCTGCTATGTCTGAAATGCGTGGAGAGTATATAGTTTGAGCTATTTGTTTAAGCATTAAGGGGGGGGGGTAAAGTAAATTCACCGGTAAAATTCTACTTTAGCTACTTATGACTATCTTGGAAAGGGGTTAGGTTAGGAAAATGAAACTTTCAGGGATGGGTCTACAGGCTAAAGTATATCCCGGGAAAGTATTTTCAAGTACCTACCTCCACTCCTTCTCCCTCTAGAGGGTCCTGACCTTTGATGACCTTTAAAAATCTGTGGGTTATAAAAGTGAAATCTTGCAAATAGATCTTCTGCTTAAAAGAAGCATAACAAAATTGTTTTCAGCTTCAAAGCTTTGCTCAATCACAATTTATAAGGTTTTAAAGATATGCAAATACATTTCCTAAACTTTGGAAATAAAACATTGATATGGCTGAAAATTCTGCTCAAAAAACTGAAATTGCATTTTCAGAGCTAAAGCCAAAGAAACTGATAACTGAAAATTAAGGTAAAATGTTGTTTTGTCAAAATTTCAATGGGTACACCTGTTATGTAGGTAAATTTCAGGGCCCTCTAGAAGGAGAAGGAGTGGAAGTAGGTACTTCAAAATACCATCCCGGGACATACTTTGGCCTGTAGACCCATCCCTGAAACTTTCATTTTCCTAGTCTAACCCCATTCCAAGATAGTCAAAAGTAGCTAAAGTAGAATTTTACCAATTCACCTACTCTTAGAAATTACATAAGAAGGTAGTTTAAACTTATTATTTTTGAGAACTTTTTAGCGTTTCCTCCAGGAGGGGTGAGCCACTACATTGGAACCAAGAAAACTTCTTTTTATTTTACAAAAATACGTTCTATTAAACATTTTGGGAAACATAAGACATGAGTTATCAATATTAATAAACTAAAATGAATACTTACTATCAGACTTTCCCCAAAGCACTGACTACACTGCCTTCTCTCTTGGAACTGTATGTCTCCTAGCCAAAATCCTCACTTCGTCGTTTCAACATCTTATCATTAAATCTACTTCGCCCGTCTAGGTAGAATATCACTCGCTTGAAGTTGATGGAGTTTTTTTGTCACATTTATCTCAAATCATAACATTCGAAAACAAAATAAGAGACAAATTGTGTCATGGAAGGCGGTTTAGTTGCCCTCCAACCTTTACGGCCACAAAAAAGGACACTAGAACGAAAAACGAATAAAAAAGCATCCGTGACCTGTCTTCTGGCAAAAACACACAATTCCACATTTTTGCAGATAGGAGGTCGAAACCTCCACAGTGATACACTGATAGGCTGAATCTGAAAGTCTGATTTACATTAAGATTCATTAACCTTCTGGGGCTTTTTCTCCCTTTTTCGGAAATCAGGCTCCCTGTTTTCAAATCCCTTAATCCATCAAAATCCCCTTTTCTTCTGAGGCTTGTAGCCTTTGGTGGGTAATATTAAACGTAATGAAATTTATATATTTGGAGTCTGAATAACGTGTCATATCATGAGTGTCATGACACTACCCCTTACTTTCATTAGGAAAAACTTGCTTTTAATATTTAATTTCTGACCGTTTTTTAAATCATGCCAGGAAATCCGCACTCCTGTGTAAAATTTTCCCTGGGCTGGAAATTTCCTTCCTCATAGAAAATTTTCCCTGTGGACCCCCTCCCCTCCGAAAGTGCTCATCCTAAAATTCTTAATTGTAGATTGTTATCAGGTACTTTATGACAGAAATTTGTTCGCTAAATGACCCTTCATTTAAATCCCATTTTTTAAACTTCTTAAACTTAAAAAGACAATTGGCATCAGCCTTTTTGTTATATTCCAGCATTTGATTTGAATTTATACTGAACAGATTACTTTCAATGGTCCCATAGTCAAATTTAATATCGTCGTGCCCAAAACCAAAGGGCGTATCTAACATTTTACAAATTTTACAGGAGAGCAAAAACAAGGTTTGTGAAGCAGTTTTTAAGAAGATATTTTTTTTCTAATGACGTAGTCGCAATGTATTTTTTGGTTCTTCACTACGAGAAATCGATTGGTGAATAGTAAAACTTTGAAAAGTTATTAGAACACTAGAAAAACCAGATATGCCCTTTGGTTCTGGTCATTCTACAACATTTCCTTTAGTTAAGACCAAGTGATTTTTGAATAAGTTTGTGTAATTTTGCTTCAAATATTAAAAAAGAGTACAATAAAGCTTCAATAAAATTATCAAAGGAGGGCACAAATTCGCATTACTCTCCGTTGTAACTTTCGTCGTCAATATCACTGTCTTGTAGGACATCCTTCACGGCTTTGCCATGGGGAAGGTTTCGGTAGAATGCATGGAAGTCTGCATGGATCAGCCGTTGTTCGCACAGTGAAAGCAAGTCTTTAAATTTTGCATCAACTTTTTCTCGTAAACTGGCATCAAGCTTAACATTGTCCCACTCTGTCCAACTGATCGTTTTACCTTGTCAACATCAATTGCCTTGTATTCCCCGCTGTAATCGTAGCTATAGAATATTTTAGCCGCATCGTCCACTGTGTAACGGAGAACTTTGATATCAAGCCACTTAACTTTTTCTCCCCAAGTGTTCACCTTAACGTTCTTTACGGCCTGGCCAGTCAGCTTCTTGAAGTCCTTGAAATAGGAATGATCGAGTGTTCTCACAGTATACGGATTGTTCCACCTCGCTAAAATGCGAATGTTTTTCCATTCAACTTGAGCATTTATAGAGGTATGCCTGGAAGCTTGCTCAATGGTACTTTGTATAATATCCCCCTCTTGTTCTGTGTGCTCCTTTTCCAAATAGACGTGAGTATTCGATCGGACATGATGTAAGGTGCGGATTGCCCATAAGCACATTCCAGAAAAAAATTGATTTTGATTCTGACCTCCGCAAGAGTCAGACACAAAGTAGAAGTCAGAATGATCTTTGTCATTCGAAACAGCATCAAACACTATCGATGCAACCTCGTTTGCTCCTCTTTGTCCATCTGTTTCACACCAGATATTACAAAATCCGGCGTGGCTATTCATATTGTATAGGGTTAAGTTATAGCAAGCAAGCTTTCACTTGTAGAATATAGGACCAACTGGCCTTTTCGGGGTTTCGAGAACGCGTTGAAGATCAAAATTAATGAACGTAGCCTTTTCAAAGCCCTCCTCTTCTTCTTTAATCTTCCGAACGATTTTGTTTTTCAAAGCTCGCGCTTTGGCCTTTCTTTCCTGGTGTTCTTCATACTGCTTCACATCTTTTTCTGATTTGTCTGCGAGCTGGTTATACCTAAGACAAAGTCCACACTGGTCTTTTTTAGGCCTGTGAAACCCAAGGTTGAACTTCTTGAACTGAAGACGGTAAGTTTCTAATGCAAAGGCTAATTTCTTCTCTTCCTTACATTTTTCCTTATACAGATCATACATTTTCCGCAATGAAAGATTCGCATCCAAATAGAGTTTTTTGTGCTCTTGCGACAATAGTGACTCTCGACCGCCGGAAAAGACTTGATGTGATCATGGACAAATCCAAGTTGTTCTGCTGTGACCCGTTTGGAATTTTTATTTTTTCTTCGTTGATCAGGTTTCACAGTTGATGTACTTGGTTCTTAAATTCAAAATCAAATTTATTTAATTCAAAAACAAGATATAGATCTCGTGGGCAAAGCCCAAATATGATGTCTCTTAGTCATAATTAGCAAAATAAAGTTGTCTGATAAAACTTCGTCAGGATAAAAATAAACTAAAGGATAAAACACTTGAGATTGAGAATAAAATTGTCTGATAAAACTTCGTCAGGATAAAAATAAACTAAACAATAAAAACGCTAGAGATCATTGTAATATTTGACAAAGCTTGGCACAAAGCTTTTACTGTAGCGCATGGTGTTACAGTGGACTGGGGTTAGTTTTGGAACTTTCTCAGCCACTTCCCTGGGGGGACGAGATCTTATAGGGACAAAAGGTGGGGGAAGGAATGATCGGTAGATGGGATGTTGAAGGAGGGTGGAGCCAAATCTTTGGCATAATTTTCCTCGGCGGGAAAAAAGGGATTCAAGTTTAAATTCCTTGAGGTAAAAGGAGTAAGGTAGAGGGGATCCGCCATAAATGATTTGCAGTGATCTCTTCTGAACTCGTTCTATTTTATCAATTTCATCCTGGGTAAGGGCAAAGTGCCAAACCGGACAAGCATATTCAACTAAGGGGCGGATGAAAGTGTGAAATATTAGTTTCAGCTTGTCCTTAGGAACTCGAAATTTTTTCAGTGTTTTTAGCATTTGGATTGCGCCGTTAGCTTTTTTTACAATTGCCTTTGTATTCTCCCGCCATGAGAGGTCAGAAGAAGTCACCACACCAAGTAAAGTTATTTTATAACTTATTAGCTCGGAAGCGATAGGAGGTTTGAAAGACGGTTGAGTATTCTGAAGAAAAGAAAATGTTGTGACCGAGCATTTGTCTTTATTCACGACCATGTTTAGTTCATCCGCCTCTGAGGTAACTTGGTCGATGAAACCAGCAGCATTGGTCTTTGAATCCTTAGATACGATTTCCGTCAAGGACAAGTCGTCAACGTATTTCCATCTGTCCCCCAGCTCAGAAGCAATTTCATTTATCATGAGGAGGAAGACCAGCGGCCCGATCACAGTTCCTTGTGAAATTCCACAAAAAACTGGCAGAGAAGTGGAAAATTGGTCTTTAAACTTCACAGTTTGCTCTCTATTTGTTTAGAAGCTCTTGATGATTTTGATAATAAAGCTGGGTATATTTTTGTCCACCATTTTTTCCAAAAGGAGTTTGTGATCAACAAGGTCAAATACTTTTCTGAATTCAATTTCAATTAAATTTATCCATTTTCCAAGTTCATCCAGGTGTTTTAAAATAAAATCAATTAAATTATCGAGGTATTGAACTTTCAAACTCTTAGGGATGTTACCAAATTGCTTTCGATCAGTTACTTTCAAAAGATATTTTTTCAGCCATGCGGCAACAAAGCTTTCGTATATTCTGCTAAAAACTGACGTAACTGTGATCGGCCGGACACCAGAGAAATCATTAGCTGCTCCTTTCTTTGGAATGGGAGTAATAAACCCTTTCTTCCATTTCTTTGGAAAATATCCTGTTTTTGTTATATTATTGAAAATTATCTGAAGGGGAAATGATAATTCTTTAGCAAATGCTTTAATGAGAGCAACTGGAATGTCAAAAGGGCCAATGGAAATTCTGTCTGATAAAGAGAATTTACGGATTATAAATGCCGATGAAATATCCGCAATTGAATTATCATCTGAAGGAGTAGTTAAACTTACTGGAGGATCCTCGGGTAGACTAAAAGGGGGGAGTAAGACTGCACAATTTAAGCAAAATGGGCATTTAAATCATTCACGGTTTTCTCTATAGGCTCATCCTTCATGAAGTCAACTGGTTGAGAACTTTTGCCAGCCAGACTTTTTACTTTACTGAAAAACTGCGACGGTTTGGAGTCCAAAAGATTGTCAACTTCATTTTTATAGTAATTTGCTTGTGCCTTTTTGATTTTCCATTTTATTTGGTTTGCCAACTGTTTTGCTTGGTTCACTTAACCTTTTCGTATTAGGTGCAATTTATGTTTCATCAGTTGCTTTATTTTTGAATTTACGTATGGTTTATCACTAGAACAGAATTTAGTCTTACGTTCGGGAAAGCACTCAAGAAATTTTGAATTTAACTTATTATGGAATTCTTCTACTTGGGAATCGAAGTCTTTAGCTGAAGAGACCGCGACCCAGTTTTCTCCCGTTATCCAGTCACCGAATTGCAGCAGACCATGGTCAGTGATCGGCCTTGAAGAAACTTCAGTTACTGAATACTTAATTTTTAATTTTTCCAAGGGGTTCCACTGTAACATATAATGATAACTTCCACCAAGTGGTGCTAGTTTACTTGGATTCTGGTAATATTCCGAAAGATTTGTCAGGATTACATCCAAAGAAGTATCCCCCTTAGTTGTTGTGAAATTGACTACGGTTATAAGGTTAAGTGACCTGGCCAACGATTTTCTTTCGAGTTTGTTAGTATCTCCAAGCATTACCACTCCAAAATATGAGTGAATTTTCTGAACGTATTTTGTTTATTTCAGAAGTCTTTCCCAAAAAGCTTTTTGTGCTGTAGCTGGCTGACCAGGTCAAAAACAAAAACCGCATACTTCTACGGCAGACAGTGGCATAGGGAGCTACGTATATTTGGTTTTATCCCAATAATTTCATCATTGTCTCAAATAAAAGGTATATCTATAAGCTTGGGTTTAAAATATTTGTGCACGAGTGTCATAATTCCTCCTCCTTTTTTCCCAAGAGGATGGTCATCAGGCCGAAGTTTAATAAAAGAAGAAAACTTAAGAACCGTCAATAAATCGAGATCGTGCCGGTGGATCTCGGAAACACAGATAACGGAAGAGCCAAGCATTTGAGCCGTAGTCTGAAGTTCAGTAACTTTCGGCGTTGCTGTAAAGGAAAGAAGGAAATACGTAACGTTTGTCGTGAAACTCCCGGGAAAAAGGTTTATTTGGGAATTTCTTGCCCCCTATCGCGACTGGGGCAGCAACAAGATTATTTAAACTGAAGTCACCAACAATTTTTTCCTTCTGCAGGGAAAGGGGTAAAGGGGAGGGGGAATAGATCTTCTTGTTAGATCTTCTTGAAGAATCTGACACAGTATGTGGCTTTTTAGAAGCTTGTTTACACAACCCAGCGATGAACTGTCTTTGCTGATCGTGGTTGCCTGCCTCTTTTCCGAGATTCCAAAACGATGCAAACATACCGTTCAACATCTCGTCTGTAAAGCCTTTCTTACATTTTTCGTGATTACAGGGATTTTCAGACCTCGCTTTCGCCTTCACAAACTTTCCATAGCAGGATATACGTATTCTTTGCCTGAAACCCGTTGAGCCTTTCTGTGTGCTCTTTTGGATGTCGAACCCGTGGCCAAGAGACTTTCATTGGAGGAAATGATACCTATAAGATTTACCTCTGCAGGATCATTCTCTTCAGAATTAGCTGAAATTGTCGCATGGGGCTCAGTACTAATATTCACAACCAGCACGGGTGTCAACTCACTGGGACTTTCAGAGTCAATAGACGGCAGAAACGAAGGGTCGCCATCACCTTCACTGTTGGACATATCTTCTGGCTCGTCAAATTCATCCAGATACTGCAATGCTTCTTCTATCTTGAGAATTTTCTTCAGTTGCATTTTTCTGAAAGGCAGCTTTGAATGATATAGAAAACCACTAAGAACTGCTAATCATGAACTGACATCGATTTAATAATTTCACGGCTTAAATATGAGCCCACGTTACTCAAAATCGCTGTTATTTTAATCCCGTGGTGATCGGATTAAAATAACCGTAAAATTTCCAATTCCGATGTCAATAAAACATGTGACTTTGACCTAAAAAAAACTTAATTGCGGCATTCACATTAAAATGATTCTTGCATATTCATAAAGCTCAGACAATTTGTAATAAGATAGACACAAACAAATATTTCCTCCGACAATTTTAAATTTACCCCGAGGTTGACGTTTTCATGGAATTGCCCATAGCGAAAGATTAATAAAAGTAAAAATAAGTCAGGCTCCAGGCTCATGCAGCCCAATTTGGGATCTTTCATAAAATGAAGGTTGTGTATCCACGGTCAACAATAATCAACATAACCAGTCTGTTTTAACACTAGGCAATATCATAAGTAAGGTAAAACCGGCCTCTCCCCCAACATTATAACGTACAAAGTACTGGAATCATAAGAATGGTAGGCCTAACTTACGACTGTGGTGGTGGAACAACTTGAAGCTCCGAAAATTGATGAAAATTTCACTAATTAGTGTTTTGAGTTTTCCTTGTTTTTCGCAGCGTATCTGTAACTTAAATTCTTTCTTCAAAAAGTGACCACAACCAAAGGGCGTATGTTCAGATACGCCCTTTGGTTCTGGTCAGTGTTTTCAGATACGCCCAGGTGCCTATGCTGTAAATCAAAAGTGTGTTAATATACGTCCCTGCAAATGCACCCACTGGATAGTGCCCCACTAGATGACTCTTTGGAGCACATTAACTCGTTTTCGTAAAAAGTGTCAGATACGCCCTTTGGTTTTGGGCACGACGATATGATATTCAAGAAATTTCAATCTACTGTTGAAGTCCAAAACAATTTTGATTAATATAACCTATTTGCATCGAAAATTATAATTTTTCTACTGAAAAGTACATAAATATTAATAATTTCAATAATTTGTTGGAATTCAATAAGAAAATCACAATTCCAACAGAAAAATTCGATTTTTTTTTTTGACTGCTTTGAATTCGAGCAAAACATTTTGTTGAAAATTTAATTTTTTTCACAGTGTATTATTAAGAGGGTTTTGACAAATGCTAAAGCTGCTCTGCTGTTTTTAAATTTCTGAAACCTGCTGAGAAATGCATCCCTCATATTTAAAATTATTGTTTTAAAATGGTACTTATCAATAAAAGAATTATTTTCCGAGAAGGCTCGAAAAGTGAAACAATGTTTTCCCTCCAAAATCCTGAGCAAAAACGAATCGATTGTTGTCACTTCTTCTAATATAAAAACAATCAAGTTTCCTTACTCATGTAGTTTATGATTAAGTTTCAGTTTCATTTATCTTTATTTAAAAACAAAATACATTACTTACATAACATTCCTGCCAGAAAAGCATAAAAAAATGCTTGGCTAGGGCTGGACATTAACTAATATTGGTTAAAAACAAACAGAAACAACAAATTAAATGAGCGTATCAAGAATAAGAAAAAAGAGGGGGAAAAAGTAAACCAGTAAATAAATCAACCTATGGCTTCAACTTTAAAAGTAAAAAAAGAAGAAGAGAGACGAAGCAATAGGGAACGAGAAAAAAAGGAAAATAAAAATGGGGAGAAAAAAAAAGAAACCTGGAGGTGGATAGCACTAAAACACTTTTTCTGTAATGAACCTTCGCTGCTCGCTTAAAGGAAATAAGATTCTGTGAATTCCGTTGTCTAAGGGGAGTGAGTTCCAAATATTCGTGGCAAAAACTCCAATCAATAAAGAAGCCCTTTTCGTAGAGGGTGGTTGTTGGACTATGTCACAAGAATGACGAATGTCGCAAGTGTTTAAATCTTGATTTAGTGTAAACAGATTTTGAAGTAAAGATTAACGGAGTTTATTGTAATACTTGAAACAAAACTTTTCAATCTAGAAATTTCGAGTCTTGAATATATCAAATATCTTGGTAAATTCAAATGAAGACTGATATCATCTGTGTCTTGAACAAGTAATAGAATTTGAGAAATGAGGAAATGAAGTTACTTGCCCATATGGAGCACCCGTAAAAGAAATGGAGATGAAAAATAGAATGATAAATCATTTTCAGGATTTTTTTTAGGAAAACGAAATTTAAGACGGCGGATGACTCCAAGGGACCTTGAAAGTTTATTGCGTACTAATTTTGAATATTCTTTCCACGAAAGATTCTCATCAACTCCAAATCCAAGATATCTTCTGGTTTTTACTCTATTTATAATATTAACAACCACTTTTAATTTTAGATCAGTTTTAATTGACGATGTTCTAGAAAATAATACATAATTTGTCTTACTGTAATTCAGTGTTAAATTGTTCGAATCAGCCCACGAGACAAATTCAGTGAGAGCTGTTTCCATTTTTGTAAACAAAGAAAGTAGATATTCAGATGCAAGTCTGGCGGAAAATTAGCCAATCTGGAAACACTGGACATACCTGTTCATACTACAACTGCTTGTCTTTGATGCAAATTTGTTCTCCCACTAGTTTAGAAAAATCCTGCACACGCATACTTGTGGTACCTTTGAATCACATCCAAGTATGCAGAAAACATTCAAACAATTTCAGCCGGTAGCTTCAACATGGTTTGTGTTTACATTTACGAAAACTAATAAAATTAAACTCGACGTTCTTGACCTATTTTTACAACAGGATAAATAATTACCTATCTGTCTTTTCATTTAAGCCGAAAATCATACATGTTCTAGATATATAAAAGAATATTAATTTATCAAAGTAACGTGTATTTTTTTAACCAAGTTTTTTTTTATAAAAATATCATTGCACCTTCCGTGGATAGTTGTGTCAGAGCCGCACTAAACGAGTTAGAGCCATGCGGCTTTAGAGGCACACTTTACCGACCTCTGGGCTAGGGTTATATAAGAAGCTTGTGTTACTTTTGAAACGTTCAAAAATATGTAGATATGGCTGGAGAGCAAAAAAGAAAAAAAGTCTAAAGGCATGCTTGCTTTTATGGAGAAGAGCTACAAAATTTTTAGTTGAAATAAAAGTATAACACATTGTATTTCTCCTTCTTTTTTTACCATGAGCAATTTCTACTTAGGAAGCTCATGAGAAGGATTAAATTGCTCTTGAATGTCAAAAACTGAAAAATATACCTTCAGTTTTCCGGAATTTTGGTGGAAAAGTCTGAGTTTCTGTTCACATGAATAACTACCCTCATTTTTGAGCATTTTTCCAACCAAAATTCCGAAGTAAACATTTTTTTAACTAATTTTGAATTATATATCAATATGGAAAGTAAAAAAAACATATTTCTCGTATAACTAGAAGAATGAGCCAATTAAAAATTCTAAGCAGACTATGCTGAATTCTAGGATTTGTACATAACACATAATCAGCCAATTCCTTACATTTCATGATCTAGAACAACAGGAGGATATAGATCCCAAATACACAAAAAATAGACATACACTATTTATCTTCAAACAATATCCTATTCTGTAACTTGTCACTTAAGGTGTAATCATTTATTCATCCTTTTTACCAGTTTCAGTTTATTTGATGTGAAAACAGGTTATCACTTTTTGGCCAAATAAAAACAACAAAAGAAGTCTTTTTTCATGAAGACTTATGATCGATTCCTACTTAGAAGGCTTGTGGGAAGAGTTAAAATGGTCTTGAATTTTCTCAACTGATTCAAACTCCTCGTTACAAATATTACATATAAAAAGATTCTCAGTATTCGTATTTCCGCTTACATCGATGGATTTGTCTTGATTTTTCAACTTTTTATGAGATTTGTCATTTTTTACGCAGGCGCGAGAATTTACGTGTACATCAATTTTCCTAATGGTCTCGTAAGTCTTACTACACAGCTTACATTTAAATGGATTGAAACTGGAATGCACACGCTGCACATGGGCTATCATGTTTTTCTTATAGTTGAAACTCTTGCTGCAGAACTCGCAGCTGAAAGGGTGAGGATTAGAATGTAAAGCCACATGTTGATCACGATAATCAGAAACAGCGAAACTTTCGTTGCATATGTTACAGCTGTACTTCTTCTCTCGGAATTTCTTTTCTTCTCGATTCCTCGTATGGACTTGTTCGACATGTTTGTTAAGACCATTTCTTCCAAAAAAACGCATGTCACACTGCTTGCATTCATGAGGTCTATTACCAGTATGAGTATTTATATGATCATTAATCGAATATTTATACTTAAATGTTTTGGTGCAAAGTTCACAGCTATAGGGTCTTTTGTCACTGTGACATTTCATATGGGATTTTAAACCCGGCCTTTGTGCAAAGGTATTGTTGCATATCTTGCATTCATATGGTTTTTCTCCTGTATGAGTCCTCATATGATCAGTTAACCTGGGCTTTGTGTAAAACTTTCTTTGACAAATACCACACTCGTGTGTTTTTCCCTCAGTGTGCTTTTTCATATGTCTTGAGTAAACCTGCTTTGTTCCAAATTTTGAGTGGCAGATGTCACACTTAAACAATTTTTCTGGTGTCTGTCCAATCTCTTCTGTAGCATGCTTTTTCAAATGCTGATTCAAAAGAAAAATACTATAGAAATTATTTCCGCATTTGTCACACATGACATTTTTATCGCCAGTATGTCTTCGTATATGCATTTTAAGGTCAATGTCTCTAAAAAAATCTAAGCCACATATATGACACAAGTATTTTCTACTCCGACCATGCCTTGCCAGGTGGCGTGAGAGGGATGCACGGTTGACGTAAGTCTTTTTACAAATGCCACACTCATTAAAATTACTTTCTCTAACGATGTTATTAGTTACTGGTTCTGAATTACTTGTAGGTTCAGTATCTTTATGTTCTGGGTTTAATTTCAAGTGCCATGAAAGACCTGTGCAGTATTTGTAAGTTTTCTCACATGTAGCACATTTATTTAAATTATCGTAGGTCAAACCTCTATGATTTGTAGACACTGGATCACTTGCAGATTTACCATTGAGTGCCGTCGCACGCAAAACCTGACTGTGCCGTCGTATATGATTTAAAAATGATTTACGAATGGTATATGTCCTTTCGCAGATAGTGCACTCATAAGAATTACCTATTATCCCACTTTGAGTTTCGAAACGACGATCAAGATTACGAGTTTTCTTGAATTTTGAACTGTAAAACTGACATTGCTGAATTTCTATTTCATCATGTCCTTTCATGTGATTTGAAAGTAAAATGCGAAGGGCAAAGGATTCACTACAAATTTTGCAAATGTGAGTGTTTTCTGAAGACTCTATTCTCGGCTTTTTTTTTAACCAAAGTGACATTTCTTTCCACTGTGAACCAAAGGATTCAAAAGCAACTTCTTCAGGCTGTGATGGTTCTTTACCACTGGCGTGATTTTTTGCCTTTACATTTTCAATGCCGCTTTCTGGAGGCATTTTTCCGGGATCAGATTCGTCAGAGGACGTCACTTCATAAGTTTCTTCACTGCATGTATCCATTTCTAAAAAAAGAAGAAACTAAAGACATAAACATTATGAGAAATAATATGGGTGCTCTAAGTCAACTTAACTGAAAATAGTCGTCTACCTAAAGTCGGTACCAAAAAACATTCAGCTTCAGGAATGGAAGTTTGACGATTAATCTAATAAACACATGATAAAATGCAAATAATGAAATACTAGTTCTTTTGCTCAAAAATTTGTTTTTAGTCATTTCGCTCAATTCCATTTCTAATCTCAGGGCAAGATTTTTCATGTTCTGTTTTCAAAGAAACATTGTTTGCTCTTAATATGTCGTCAAGTAAGATCTAAGAATAATTTACGAACCTCAAGCTTCGTGGAGTTATCTGTTCTTGGATCAGAATTGGCCGAGGTTCGATGATGAATTTGATTTTACTTCTCATCTTCTAAAAATTGGAGAGGGACAAATAATCTCTGGAAAGATCATAGTCCAATAAGCTTTCAGTCAATTCTGTTTTACTAACTCGATTCAAAACTGACAGGAACATTTGTGGTTATTTGTGTAGGAAGGCAAAGTCCCTCATTAGCAAAACTAATTCTCTGCAGGCAGCAATGATCTTAACATTACTTTGGAGGTCAAAAATTCTGTACCTATACAGAATTATCATCATTATTCTGTGCCTATGAGGATGGCCCTTTACAGCAACGCTGTGAAGGGCAAACTTGATGTCCAAGAGATATTCACTTGAGTGTCTTTTGACACATTGTGTCTTATGATTTAGTTCAGCACTCTCCTCAATATTCCTCATATATAGTATTGTTTACTCAGCTGAAAATTTATTGAAAGTTCCAAATTAATACCCTTCGATTATTCTGAGATATTATAGATACGTCTTTTTGACCACCCGTGCATCCAAACCGGATTTAAATAGTGTCTTAGGATTGACTTCAACATCCACTAAAATTCCTTAAAAGTTTAAATTTATTAAGCTTTGTCATTCAGTTCGGGTGCACAGTTTCTTTTGGTTTAAGTCCACTATCCCCCTCATCATTACATGGAAGTTTCAACTTGGTGCCTTAAGCTGTCCCCGATATTTTGCAAATACGTCCTAGTGACCTCCTGAATGCACATAATGTCTTTTGATTTAGTTCAACAGCCCACACAACATTCCCTGAAAGTTTTCAATTAAGACCATTCGATTAACTAAAATTATTGAGAGTCTCAGCGTCAGCTGACTGTCTCAAAGATTAAGGGTCCATTAGCAAATTCTCACAGCACCAGAGGAAACTCCCGAAGATGCCAAATTACCCAAATGGTATTTCCCTAAAATTTGGTAAAAAATAGTAGAGGCTCTGAATTTGTCAAGAGTTAAAAGGCTAACGATAGGCAAGTTAAAATTAAAGAAAAGAATAATGTTTTATTAATTGTTAAGCAAAGGACTGTCTTTTGATGATGAATTTGAAAAAATGATGAATGGACCATTCTGTGGAGTTGAGTTTTTTTTGATGGGCTTTTCTGGGCTGAAAAATCTCTTCTTAGCTAAGTTACCCTAGCAGTGGCATAATGTTTTTAGGCATGAATATATAATGAGTCAGAGGTTACAGGCTTGAATTGTCTGTGCAGGATTGCAACTCTTATTGATAAAAGAGAATTACCAGGTACGGGAGACCATGTTGTGACAAAGATAGGCCAAGGATTGCACAAAGCCTCTATTCATCTGAAGGTCCCTTGGGCTTATTGCCGTCCTGTTCTAAGCCTGCTTAAGTCCTTCGTGTAGACTTGAGAAAATACGTTATTCCCTATCCTGCACTGGTTCTGGGACCTTTACTTTTCCTGAGGTAAAAATAGCTTCAATAATTTAAAAAATATGAAGATTGTAACTTTCAATACTACGATATAAAAAATCAAATTTCATATTAAAATTTTGACTGACGAACATAAACGATTCAAACAGGAATAATTAGGAGTTTCACCAAACTGATGGAAATAGTAATAACTCAGATCAATTTTACTTACAGCTATAGGAACAGATAGACAGCGTCACCAGGTAATAGTATGATATTTTTACTAGAGAATTTTAATACCCAGGTCGTTAGACATAGGAATAAATTGTATCCTAACCTAAGTAAATTTGGTATAGGAAAAGAAAACAATACTAGATTGAGACTGCTGCAATTTTTTAGGCACAAGAATCTAGTTATAACCAATACAGTGTTTGGTCTTAAAATAGCTCATAAGTTAATATGGCATTCACAAGGTGGTATGACAGCTAACCTTATTGATTAAGTTATTGTAAACTGGAGGCTGGCAGGATCAATACAAGATACTAGGGTATATATAAGTCCAGCTATTGATGTTAAAAGTAAAGATCGCCATCAAGTACTGTCTAAGGTTAATTCAAAGCTGAAATTTAGGAAGGGTGACTATCTTCCGGGAGGTTAAGACGTTGGTAGACTTTAGGATAAAAATTTAAGAGAGACTTCGAGGATTAGTTGGATACTGAACAGAAGAGTTTAAATGTTACAATGTAGAAGACGGATGGAATAATTTTAGGAAAATAGTTGTTGAAGTCACTAATGGTGTCTACGGGAAGAAAATTAGAAACACAACCAGAAATATTTGTGAAAATGCTTTAAATTTGGTAGAGGTGGAGGGGCATGTACAAGAATTTGTTGAGTGGTATATGATGTGACAATGAGAGAAATGTGAAGGAAGTGGAGAATGCATTAAAATGTGAATTAGAGGTGCGAAGTGGACGCTATGGATAAAATTACCAAAGATCTGGAAATTGAAGCCTGACGATATAATAGTAAAACATGACTGGTAAAGAAACACAACATAATTGGTATGTTAATAAACTGAGAGGGAATGGTCAATCTGGACTTGTCTCAGTTAAAGATAGGAGCGTCGCCACAATTAGTGAGAAGAAAAGAGGTAAAGAGAGATGGACAAAGGATTTTGAGAATGTGCTAAGCTATAATAACTACAGGAAAAAACATTGAAAAGACTGAAACGTTTGTGACACTTTGGATATGAAGAAAAATTTGTTTTATGAGAAAGAGTTAGTGAAAGTACTGAAAGGGTTAAAAAATAATGAAGCACCAGGAGCTGATAATGTGGTAAATGAGCATTTTGAATATAGTGGTTGAGGTTAGAAATAGGATTATGAATACTATTTCTGAAAAAGGGGAAATTTTAGCGATGTTAGGATAACTCTAATCAAAGCCATCCATAAGAAAGGTTATAACGTTGAGTGTGGAAGTTATAGAGCCATTAGCCAGGTTTCTATGGGAACCTAATTGCTTAGGATGATGATACTTTTTAAACTTATAGGTGCTATAGATAAAGTTTTAAGGGAAGAAAAGTGTAGTTATAGGAAGGCTAGAAGATGCATCGACCAAATTTTAACTCTTATATTAATAACTGAGAAGTGTCTGAGTCATCAAACACCTTGAGTCCTCGGATTTATAAATTATGAGCAGGCGTTTGATTCAGCTGACAGAAAATTTTTAAGCAAAGGTCCTATCCGCGTATGGTATAAAAGATAAATACATTAATGTGATTAGTGCCTGAATAACATTGTGCCAGTCAAGCTGAAATGAAGGAATAAGTGAAGGTGGAATAGGTGATGTTGTGTAGTGAGAACATTGATCAAGTGGACAGCTTCTTTTACCTAGGTAGTGTCATTGATAAAGACAGTGGGTGCAGTGAAGGTGTTTTAGTTGTATAGCAAAGGCTCAGGTTACAACCTTAAGATGCTAACAGCCTTAAGATGATAACAGTGATGATTAACAACCTTAAGATGATTACAACCTTAAGATGATAACAGTGGCCAAGTATAGTTCTGAGGCGTGGGCACTCCGAAAAACGGAGGATTTGCTAGATTTGTAGTTGACCTCAGATTGATCCTGCATTCTAGGGGTATAATGCGATAAAGGATGGATTGCTAGGACACGTTCTACGGATGAAGAATGGCATTTTTCTTGCCAGTCAACCAAACAGGGCCAAACGAAAAACAGGTCTTTCCCGAATAGGGTGGGAGGAAGTCGTAAGAAAATTTGACGGAGGAGTAGCGTGTGAACAGCTATGTAGACCGTAGGTAGGTTGGTACTACATTGGTAGTGGTACTGTATACCTAAAGCATAAACAGATCGTCCCCTGTGTAATAGAGCGTACTGTCCATGTGTATTAAAATGTACTGTCATTCACGATGTACAATTCACATTATAAGATATACAATTATAATATGTAAGATTCATAATATTAAATTGTCAGGTGGGTCTTGAAGGGACAAAACACAACTCATCGAAAACGCAAGGCAATTTTAATGGAACGAAGGAAAAATGGACGCAAATAAGAAGAAATAAACCTGTCCACGTAAGAAGGTACACTTGCAAAAAGAACAGTCGTGATGTTAACTAATTGTAAAGACACTGTTTAAATGCTTTCCTTGTATTTTCTGTACTGTAAACGTATACATCGTGAAACTAACAGTGCACTTTTTTCATCGTGGAAAAACTTGAATAACTTAATATAACAACCGATGCTAATAATACATGCGGGACTATGCTACACTACCATCAATTCATCAAGGAGGGATTTGCTCATGAAAATAATATCTCTGTCAAAATACCAGTATAATGATCTGCACCAATGTGTCTTTTTTTGTGTTTATAGCGCTTATTGTTTTGTTGAGCATCCCTCTCCATATTCCCTGAAAATTTCCACTAAATATCCTTAGCCATTCCTAGAATGTTGCAGATAGGCCTTTTAGACTCCCAGGATGTGCATAATGCCTTTAGATTTAACTCAAACTGCCCCTCAACGTTTCTTGAAATTTTCAACGGGATACCCATAACCATTCTTGAGACATAGCAGATAGACCCTTTTGACATCTTTGATGTACAACATGTTTTTGATTTGTCCTACATCACGGTCAACGTTCCCTGTTTCAAAATGATACACTCGGGTGTTCCTAAAATTCTACAGATTTAATTTTTTGAAAATCTTGATACCTACAGGTTTTCTAATTTAGTATAACATCCACTTTAATATGCTGATAGGCCCTTTAGACAACTTGGATGCACAGTATGTATTTTCATATAATTAAAACTCTTCCTCAATATTCTCAAGTTCGAACAAAATACTATAAGCAGTTCCTGAGATATTGCAAATATTCTTTTTGATAAACTGGATGCACATATTGTCTTTGAATTAAGTTGAATATTCACGAAAAAGAGCGCTGGAAGTTACAACGCAAAGCCCGCAGATCTTTTGAGATACTGCATCTACACCTTCTTGACACCTATGATAAACATCCCCCGTAACTTGCCCTGAAAGTTTCAACTTTATGCTTTTAGCCATTTCTGATATTTTTTCAGATGCGCCCTTTCAACAATTTGGATGCAAATTGTTTCTTCTGATTTTGCTTATTATTTCCTTAAACGTTCCTTGAAACATTAATATTAATACTTTTACCCCTTTCGGATACCCAGGATCAAACATGCCCCCTTCTTAGTAAAACAACCATATTTGTAAAATAATGGGCAACTTGTGCACTTTAAAACCTTTCCCCACGGCCTGAAAGGACCGTTTCATCCCTTGACTAATAGCTATTTGACCTTTAAATAACTGTGAACCAAATTCTTATTTCGAAATTTGGATCTATTGTCTTTGGTATTGACGGTGACGGGAATGTAGAAAGGATATAGGAAGGGAGAAGTACCCTTCAATAACTTAAAAAAAAAAATAAAGCATATAATTTTCAATCAAATAAGGCATCTCTTTCCGTACAAACTGAACTGAAAAAAATATAGTACCTTGAAGAATAATAGAACTGCGTGTGGGTCTTTTGGCCATTGAGTAAAAGAAAAACAAATTCGACCGGAACACTCATAAAAGACACTTGATTGCCAACCGCCCCCCCCCCACATTTTTTTAAAGAGAGGGGTAGGGTCCAAAAACTGAGGTCTCTAAACCAATACAGTCAATTTTTCGGTAACTGCTCACACAATTATGCTCCTTGGAAACAGTCTAAAAGATGGGGAAGGGAAATTTCACCTCTTTATTAACCAAGACATTCTTATTTAAACAACATTCACCTTTGTGTGAACCCCTATGAAAATAAAGATATTTTTAATTAAATGACATACCTTCATCACTGATATCATCTATATTAGAATCGGAAGATTCAACGTAAATAGTATTTTCCTTCCTTTTTCTAAGATTTGGTTTTTCTTGAACATCTGGTGTTGATTCAACCACTGATAGATACTCTTTTTTTACTTTCTCTTCACTCTTTTTTGGTGGAGAATCAACATTGAAATCTGGAAATCAACATTAATCATTCTTATTAATAGTTAAGTAGCCTTCCTTAAAACACAGTCTGTAAATTGACTTTGCACAGTATGTTAATAGTGTCATTCTTGTCTTTCCTTAGAGATCGGAATTGTTACTTTTTTCAAAATTGACTTTTTCTCTATTGTTCGACAGATATCCTTGTTCTATCTGTCAATAAGAAAAACCAAAGTTTAATAATAACATGGGGTTATTCTGAACTTTGACGTCACACATTTATTTCGGAAATGGAAAATTAAAATGACAGGAAATCAGCTAGAAAAATTTGTACCACTACAAATTTGTTCCGAACTATTCTCTACTAAAACTATCTTTTCTATTCTTTTATCAGATTCATGTTACATACAGATAACTACAGTTTCAAGCTTCCATCTTCTAGTTCTACAAAATAATGCCTTAACTCTTGACTCTGATCGTTCAATCTATAATTTTATGGCTGAAAGTTGAACAGTGTTCAATTCAAGGAAATTCTGAACACCGTATGTAATTGGCACTGCATTCTTGAGTAAATTCGATTTGCCACCAACTGTGACAATAAATTAGCCCAAGCATAAAATTTTTTACAATTAATTTTGTATAAAAATCAGCTATAGATAATGAAAATAAAAAACAAGATATAAATGGTGGTTTAAGAGTTAAGGTAGACAATGTTCTTTCTTACATTTACAAAGTAAAGTAGTAATAAAAGAAACATCAACAAGCAGTCGCAGTCCCAGCTACAAGTAGTCACAGTCACAAGTAGGTGACTTTTGGTAGTAGCAGTAGTGGCACTGAAAGTTTCAACTTAGTACCATCAGTCGTTCCTGAGATATTGCTGATATGACTTTTCAACAACCTGAAAGCACATAGTGTTTGATTTAATTCCACATCCACCTCAGCATTCCCCGAAAATTTCAACTTAATACCAGTCATTCCAGGTGCGCCCTTTTGACAATCTGGATATACATAGTGTTTTCAATGCGTGTTTGTGTCCTTTTTTTTCTTTTTGCTATCTTTAGTGATTACTCCGTCTATTGTACTTTTTTTTGACGGTCAATAAATGAATAATTATAATAATAATAATAATTATAATAATAATAATAATAATACTGGTGCAACTGCTACTTCTATTGCTAATGCTACTACTACTAATACTTCTACTACTCTTTTTGTGACTAATACCCCTAAAGCTAAAGGTATGAAGATTAAAATTTAAAGAAATACGGAGGGGGAAGTTCAACTAAACAAGAACAGTGTTTGAATGCAGGTTGTCAAAAAGGTTGTGTCAGCAATGTCTAAGGACCAGCTTGGGTATGAAGTTGAAATTTACAGGGCTTGTTATGGGGGGTTTTGAACTAAGGAAAAGGCAATATTTGTATGCTACTACTACTACTACTACTACTATTGCTAAAGCTACAAGCGTTAATGTGAAAATTTCAGGGAGTATTGAGAGGATGCTGAACTAAATGTACATGCACATTGTCAAAATGACGTATCAGCAATATCACAGGAGCTGTTTAGGGCATAAAGTGGTATCTTTCATCGTGGGTTGAGAAGGGAGTCAAGACACTAAGAGCATGTAGATTGTCAAAAGAGTTTACAAGCAGTATTTCAGGAACAGCTTAAATCCTTAACTTGAAACTTTCAGGGTGTGCTGAAGCGCATATATAACTAAGAGGCACTTTTGTGTACTACTGCTCCTCCGATCACTGGTACGAGGAAGGCTAATGTTATTAAGGTGAACCTTTCAGGGAATGTTTAGGGAAAGTTTCAACTAAGACACTATTCCCATAGAGGTTGTCAAAGAGACAAATAAGCAATTTCTTAGGAAAGACTTAAAGTATTAAGTTGAAACTTTCAGGGCATGTTGAAAGGGATGTTAAAAATAACCAAAAGGCACTATGTGTATATTACTGCTGCTACTACTAACACTGGTACTACAACTGTTACTGCTACTACTACAACTGCTACTGATACTATTGCCACGATTGCTACTACTACTACTGCCACCACTGAAGATAAAAATATTATGATGAAACTTTCATGGGATTTTGAAATAAATCAAAGTACAATATGTCGATACAAGTTATTCAAAAGACATAACAGATATCTATTAGAAACAATTTTGAGGAATAAGAACAAATTTTCAGTGTATGTTAAGAGGGATTTTGAACCAACGAAAGGTACTACAGTTGCTACTGCTTCTGCATACTACATACTACATATGCTTACTACAGCTACTATTGCTTCTAATACCACTAATAATACTACTATTACGGCTAAGGGTATTAAAGAGAAATTTTCAAGAAATGCTGAGGAGGATGCTGAATTAAATTGAAACACACAATTTGTATACAGGCTAACAAAAGGGCGAATCAGCAATAACTCAAAAACGGAGTATCAGGTTTCAACTTTCAGGGCAGGTTCCGGCGAAAGTTGAACTAATAATAATTCCCTTTGTACAGGCTACTACTACGCTATTACTAACGCTAATGGTGTTAACGCGTAATTTTCCGGGAATTTTGTACAAAAAAAAAAATAAAAATAAAAAATAAAAATGTGTGTATGCAGGTTACAAAAGGGAGCATCAGCAAAATCTCAGAAACGAGACGCTTCATTTTCTAGATATTTTCTCCATTTTGCTGTTAATTTTAAATTCTTGTTAGGATAGAAGACACAGCAAAAATTCAATACTTGATAAGTTTTACTATACTCAGAAAAGGATGTTTTTTCTTAAGAATCAAATTTAAAGATTTACTTGCTGTAGAAACATCATTGTCTCTCCCCCTAAAAATGTATTTCTGTAAAAAAGAAGAAAAATTGCACGCACATACACTACTTTTTTTTACTCATGGAAACTAAAAAAAAAAAAAAAAACTCCAGACTCCATCCAAAAAGAAATTTGAAAATAAAGAAAAAAAACTGTCAGCTTAGGAACCGACAGTTTCACGTGTCTATACGCAGGGGGAGACAGAATTGGAAAAATTTATTGGCTTGGGGTTTTTAAACATCAGGAAGCATATTCTTTTTTTATGAACAAAGAAGGAGAACAATTATGGTGTATGTCCCCTCTCCTCACATGCGAAAGGTGGATTGCCTTACTTAGGAAATAAACCAACTACTACTTATAATTCAGCAAGGTATCGGACGCTTGAACAGGAATCAAATAAAAAATAACTCGTTTGATTATGTAGGCTGAAAGAACTGAAGATTCTGTAGAATATAAAAGAACTTGTATATACTATAAAAAGTATCTTAAAATCTTGAAAGGGAGCACTGGTCAAAAAACCCTTGTCGTGCGAATATTCTTGGTTGAATAATAGCTTCAAAATCCCTTCATTGAAGGCGTCAGCAAGAAAGAAAAGATATGATGTTGGTTAACTCAAACAATTGTATATTAAAAATCACTTTTCTATATTTCCAAATACAATACAGACATTAAAAATTTCAAAAAAAAATAAGTGCCAAGGACAACAAAAATGGAACCTGATTTGCAAAAGTGGTTCAATAGAAACTTACACAACCATAGATATCCTAGAAAATTGGCAAAATTAGGAAAACCCAAGAACTCAATTTTTAATAAAACATTTTTTAGTACTAAGCAAGCAAAAATTTTGACAATAAGGAATGTGTAAAGAATCAAGAGAAAATGAGCGAACAATATTATACTATCATGCAACTCTAGAAAGCACGACTATCTTGATCACTGTACCTAAAGAGAAACACCACAATTATTTGGCAGTAAACTGGGTAAGAAAGGTGACTAACTAAAAAAAGTGAATAACTAAAATTACAACTTTGAACTATCCTCTGGTTAACCAAACCTAAATTATTAATAGGAACAGTCAGAATGTTTCACCCCGTAGTTTTTGTGCTGCTTTTTTTTACTAGCTGTATAATTGTCAAAAGAACTAGATACTTGAAAAGAAAAACAATATGCTTCACGGTTCTCGCTAAAATATGTCGTTTGGTAATTGGGGTGGATACCTTTGGGATTTAAAATTGGGGAAGCAGTTTCCTGTTCTTAGTAGCTAAGGAATTATAAAGGAACTAACATTAGGCATAAAACTAATCTTGGTACAATAGGAAAATCCATAAAAATACCTAGAAGAGATTAATGTGTATTTACGCACTTTACAAAGTTTCAGGTCTGACAAGTTTTGGAATTTGTGAGAAATGTAAAAGTGAATTTCTAATATTTTGTTATCATGTAGCAATTGAAAAGAATTATATATCTCATTGATAGATAAAACTCTAAGTTAAGCATTGACATGCTTATCTTTCACCGAAGAATAAACACTTCAAGTCATTAGTCAATTGAATTGTTTACAAGAATATCATAGAAAGACTAATTATTCTATTTTGTTATTTTGTCATCACTTTATTGACCAAAAAGTTCGTTGTAATGCTCTCAGTAAGGAACAACTTCACCCAATGGTAAATAGAATTTAAAAACAAAGCAATTTTAATAACAATAAATATATAAAAAGAATAGTTTTTATGACAACTCCGAATATATAAAATGTATTTAGTTTAATGTTTCCCATCAGATGCTAAAAGTATGAGAAAATGTGTTTGATTTTCAAAAAAAAAGGTGGGGCCTAATCCAAAACTCGGGAAATCTCAGTGAAAATCATATCATCATATTCAGCATATTGAAGAACCCGACTGTACACGTTTCAAGCTTCTGTCTCAAAAATGGGAAATTTCGCATATTTTTTCCTGTAAGAAAAATCAATAATGCTTGCTTTTTTGTTGTTTTTCCCCAGGGGTGATCTTATCGACCTAATGGCTCTAGAAGGTCGACAGGAAGCTCAATCGAACAAAAGTAGAAAGTTCTACTGCCCTTTATCAGTAACAAAAACATTAGGCCACGGAAAAGTCTAGTCCCCATCCGTAAGCTAAATGGTTTTCCAGAATTCATATACGGTTTTCTTTTTCATTGTCAAACTTTCTCTTCAGCTGTTCAGTCATATATTCATTTATGTGGGGAGAGGTATCCGAGAGGAATTTTCAAGTATGGTAAACTTTCCGCGAAAGAGGGGCGAAGAAGGAGGTAATTTTTAGGCAAGATTTATGGAAAGGATCAGAAATTCAAGTAAAAACAGCGTTTTTTTTTTCAACTGAAAGTAAGAAAAATAAAAGTATCTAAAACCGAACTGGCCAGCCCTGACAACATAAAGAGAGAGGAATAATCTCAAAAGGGAGAACAAGAACAAACGGGACTACGGCCAGTACAAGAAAGAAAATAAAATAAACAGCCATTAGCCCGGTTTCAGTGAAAAGAGGAGTTGATATTTCATTGGTACACAGGGCTTTTAAACGAAAAAACCTTTTTTTTTGCTAATCTTTCCATAAACAGATATACAGACAGGCTAATTTAAATAGTGACTCAATTTTAATTCTACTATTTTTAAAAATGATAATATTGCTAATATGATCTTGCAAAATAAGCAGGGGACTAAAGTAAACACAAGTTCAAGAAGAATTGCAGCATTGAATACCAACAAGAGTATTATTTAACAACAATATAATAAATTTAATGTCCATTTTCTGATTTTTGCATTCAGTTGCTTAGGTGTGTTCACTGAAATCACACGTAATTGTTCATAGAAATATCCTTTGGTGTTGAATCACAGTAGTATTAATTGTACATATACAGGTATTGCTTGGTTTCTTTTTTTTATTGTTTTTAGTTTTAGATTTTATTTAATTGTATAGATTATTTTAGATTGTATCTTTAGTTCTTTTATTTAGTTTCTGCTATATTTAGCACTGAAGACGCCTTGTTTTATACAGGCAAAATATCCGTCGTGTAGTTTAATTTTTCCTTCTACATGCTGTAGTCCCGTTGATGTCGTTCTTTATTTTTTTTTTCTCTCTTTGTTAGGAAGGAGCAAGATTAATACGAATAGAAATTATTCTGAAAATGAGAGGGGCTGTATCATTCTCGATCCCTTGCTCGTTACACTATTTTTTTTTGTGCTTTGAAAAAGTTTCTTATTTAACTCAACGGACTCTTGTGTTTTCATTAAAATTCAGAATTTGGGAAGGGGTCCCGGCCCACTGCCCTCCTACCTACGTCTCTTTTGTTGTTGGATGGGTGTATTTGGATACTCCTTTGAGTTGGTCGCCCAGATTTTTAAATCAATTTCTTATGAAAAGCAATATATTCGGCACGTTCTTCTTCTAGAACTGGTACCTTTAGCCCTTTTTCGTTTGTTTTCTTTTGCCTCGCAATCTTGTACCAAATTTCTGGTAAAAATTAGTCTTATTAATATTAAATTTTGAAAGTAATTTTTTTTTCAGCCGAAAATAAGGAGCAATATTGAAACTTAAAAAATAAAGAAATAGTTCTGAATATTCTGATTCTGTATATCTAAACAGAATTTGTTTTGTGAGGAGGGGGAACTCCCTTCTCCTCCTCTATCCCCGCCAACACGCTTGTTCTGTACCCTTAAAGATAAAAATGACATACTGAAGTAATAAAGCTTTCATTAACATGGAGAGGCTTCATTATACTTTCAAGATGTGCAGTGCTAATTCTCAGTATATATACTAGCATATTAAAGCAAGTGTAAGCTATTCAAAATTTGGGTTGACTTGGAATCACAGCGAACATTACAACAGTAACAAATAAATACCTTGACAGTCTCCATCAATGGTGGAATTGAAAAAAATTTCTTGTTTTGCCTTTTCATTGCTTCTCTTGCATTCATTATCAGTAAATTTAAATCCAGTAATATCCTCAGAAAGATGATTCTCCACAATTACATGTTCCTTTATATCATTAACATTCGGACATAAACAGATGGGACATTTATTATTTTTATCAGCTTCATGTTCTATATAATGAATGGCAAAATCTGAGTAGTTGTTTATTTCTTTACGACAAAATTCACAGTTAAATGACAGCCCTGTTTCACAGTTTGTTGACTTATGAAGTTGTAAGAAATAAAAAGAATTTTCAATCTTTCCACAAGTACTACACCGCCATTTACCACAGCACTTTTCTTCAATAGTGCGTTTTGTAAGCTTTTTTATCTCAACAGTTGTTTTTAAATAAATTTTTTCACGTTGTTTCGATTGGTTGGATACACTGGTCAACGAAATAATTTTTCCAGTACTTGACAAATCCTTAAGAAGTTCACTACGTTTCTTCAGAGAACGAACGTTATGGAAATAGTCTAAAAGATAGGAAAATCTAAGGTAGTTGAATCATCAGCTGATAGTCAATATTAATATACCAAGCAGTCAGATTCCAGGTCAAAAAGGTAGAGTATAAAAAAAAAACTATCATGAATAGGTGCTGTAAACTATCTATATTACAACTTCAGAGCTTTCTTTTTTGTGTATTCAACCCCTGCTCCCCCCCCCCCCCCTCCGGTCAAATAGCCATATCAATTCTCAAATTTTGAAAACTTCAAAATTTTGTTTCTTTTTTAAGGGAGGGAATTTCTCAGACTCTCACAAAAGATTATACGCAACTGGTTTTTATAGTTATGTCTGAAGGTTTTGCAACAGTTTGCTTATGTTGGCTATATAATACTATTTAAGCTTCATTAAAACCTAGTGCAGGGATTTAAAAGCTATTTATAGGAAAAGAGGCATTTTAGTTATCCTTTCAACAGGGGGAGGGGAGCAATTGATTTTCCTGCAAGGGGAAAGATTACGAAACAAAACTTGTTTTGTGACTGACATTCTACTATTCCCTCACCCCCTTACTGTTCAATGAATTGATTGGAATGAAAGTCCCTTGAAAGAGCACAAATTTGCAATATTGACATCGCTTTCGGTTGACTCTGTCGACCACACAATTCTTTTGTCGAGGACATTCATAGTTTACAATGCTGCTTTCTGATCATCTAAAAAATCCTTTACAACCTTCATTTGTTATGACTCCATAATATTCCACTTGACTTATTCCCCACATACCTTGCAGGAGATGACTTCAATTGGGACTAAAAACCGAAAAGGAAGTTAAAAAAATAATTAGGGTTGGGAAAAATTAGTTAATAAAAATAGTGAAAATATTAGCAAAATCAAAGGCCCATCAATGTAAAAGGTGTGAGACAGATAGTACATTTGAAGGAGTTCATTAAGCCCCCTCCCACCTGAGGCCACATTTTATATAATTGATAATTCTGCTCATTTTTTTCACGTTTAGGAATTCACTGACTTTAGAAGATTTGAAGCATACGAGATACTAGTTCAAAGAATTTCCCACACAAGTTTCAAGCAGAACTGAACACTCTCTTGAACAATGTAAAGAATGGGTGCATATCGCTGAAAACCGTCAGTCTCGACAGCCTAAGGTACTTGCCTCGACCTGCCTTTCTTTCTGTTTAAAAGTTGGCAGTGGGTGAAGGCTTTATATTGCGAGTTTCTAATTTAAACAAAATATTATCTCGCTATCTTTCATTTAAAAAGTTGGCAAGGAATAAGGACTACAAGGAAATTGTTGGGACTATGTACACAATTTTGTACATAGACACCAATTACTATGTTTAGCAAAAATCAGACAAGATCTCTTTTGTCATCAAGTCAATCTACATTTGATTGCACAACCTGATCTGCATGCTCAACCTGAACAGCATGCTAAATTTGGACCAGATTCAAGACTTGGTTTTCAATTTACATTATAATGAACATCTCCCAAGTTTCAACAGTTTTCTCTTCAAGTTTCAATACTAGAAGGCTAAGAAGAATATAAAGCATTGATGCATTGGAAGAGGCATTGAACTACAGTAAATCAGTGCTAACTTAAAGGCATTCGTCAATAAAAATGCATTTTAAATGAATAATAGACTGTTTTATCTTTACAAGAAACAACTTAGCTTTTTTTGGACAAAATCAGGTCCGAAGTCTTTAAAAAGAGAAAAAAAGCTATATTATGACGCGTAATAAGCTCAGGGGAAAATACATACCGTTAAAGAAGCTATTAGGAAACCTTACAAACACGTTTTTCAGGCGAAATTCCAAATGATCCCTTTACCTCCAAATGTCTACACATTGCTGACAATTTTCCATGTTTTTTGTGTTTCTTTTTTATTGTTTTTGCCTCTCAATAATGTATTCTGAAAGTCTGAGCTTTGAAACAGATTCGGGAGAAAAGAAAAAATAAAAGCATACATAAACATGTGAAACCCTCTATCCTCCTCTTCTCTTAGTCTAGAACAGACTCTAGTGAACAATTTGCAACCAGAAATTTATTCTTATTATTCTATGACGAATTTTGCAACACTTCTTTCAGTAGGCTAGTTAAATTACTGATTTTTCCTTCATATATTAATATTGTTCTATTAAGCCTTCTGGAAGCATCTAGAGACTCCAAGAATTTTCTTTATATTCTTCACACATCACAAAAATTAAAATTCCGTGAAAGAATCACGTCATGTTTCCTAAAAAACTGAGACCAAGTGTGCCAAAATACCAGTTTATGCTATGTTTGATAAAAAATTAGCCCACTACAATATAAACAAAAGGATGAAACGGCCTTTTTATTCTTTCTATTTGAAAGCATACCTTCTTCCTTTAATGTGAAAGAGCCAACTAGAGCCTGAGATGAGTTGCAAGAACTGCTCTTTGGAGTGTCCAAGTTATAGGACGAATCAGAAAAATTTGAAACTTTACTTGGCTCATCAGTCTTGTTTTGCAAAGGATCTTCATTTTCTGAGAAATAAAGTGACTGAATGACACAAAAAGCACACAAAACAAATGGGAAGAGAAAATGTGAAATGAACCCTTGGCTGCATTCTCTCGAAGGAGAAGCCTTGGGTTGAAAGTTGTCTCGTGCACCTTGCTTTGACTTTTATTCTATATTTCAAAATTTTGAAGAAAATGAAAGTATTAAAAAAAAATTTAAATTGCTGGAAAGCTACTTTTCAACTTTGCCTTTTGAAGTTTCACTTTTAAGATATTACAAGCTCATATTTTGAAAGTTTTTTGTTTACGTACGTTACTTATACTGAAATTGTACAACATTATCGTAACAACATATGCATTTGTTTTTTCTCCATAAAATTTGGAAAACATTTGATTTGCACGACTGAAAAAAGAAATAATTTGTAGAGGAGATTGTTATGAATTGCTTTGGCTGGGAGGGGTTTGTTTTAATAGTTTGGTTAATGTTACATTGGTTCAATTGTGATTAAGCCAAATCTAAAATGGGTGGCGTGAATACCAGGGTCACCCCTACTGGCAATGACGATTTAGAGAAGAATTTTTTAGCTTAAAACTGTCAGCAGTTTTTTGGCTTGAAGCATTTCTTGACCAAATCTGCTGACGAACTTTGTCAGTTTCAAGCATTAGTTGCCAAATCTTCTCACAATCTGCTAGGAACTAGTTGGGAGGAATGGAAAATTTACATGCTTAATTAAATTTGGATGAGTTTTATCTTAAAATTGCCAGTAATTTTTCAACGTAGAGCATTTTCTGACAAAATCTGACGACAAATTTCACTAAGCCATGAAAATTGTGGATTAACATGGTTACCGGGGATACCCCATCTTTGCACACCTTCTTTACGGTGTGTACAGGTTTCAAATCGATGCATGATCTTGGTTTAAACCAGGTTCACCATGTCTTCCTTTATGCTAGATATTTTTTAATGGCAATGGAGGTATTAAAGGTTCAATGAGGCCAATGAAGCCCTCAGTGGGGGATGGTTTTATATTGCAAGTTTCTAATTTACACAAAATATTATCTGCCTATCTTTCATTTAAAAAGTTGCCAAGGAATAAGGACTCAATAGATTTGTTAGGAATATATACACATTTTTGTACATACAGTCACCACTTGCTATTTTTAGGAGAAAATCAGATAACATCTCTTTTGTCACCAAGTCAGTCTGCACTTGATTTTCACCTGAAATGCACGCTCAATTCGCAGCACATTCAAGACTTGGTTTTCAATTTATATTATAATGAGTCATCTCCCAAGTTTCAATAGTTTTCTCTTCAACTTTCAATATTAAAAGGCAAGTATTTATTCAAATTTCAACATGAAAACATCTATTTAGAATTGGATATTAACTGTACAACCAGTAAGCTTTTTTCCAGTGAATTTTAATCTCTGAGAAGCTTGTTATATTTTGCAATATCTGGCAAGGGATTACAGACCTGAATAAACTTATTACTGAATTATCAATCAGCATTCCAATAAGTGAAAGATAATCCTACGGCAATTACTGTCAAATTATTTTGATTGATTAGTTAGTTATTATCGCAAATTTCACAAATAAGCGAGCAGAAGAGGGGTGGTAATCTGTGGCAAGCGTCGTAGTACTTTCCGGGAGTGTGTCTCCCATAAAATGCGGGGAATAGATAGCAGGAGCCTACGCTTTCCTCGCTTATTTGTGCATCTATACATCTTGTTATTTTTCCCACTAATACCGGAAAAATGTGGCGAATCCCGCATATCAAAGCTGTTCTTCTGTCGTCACAAGCTGATCTAGATAATGCATTATCAAACCCAGTTAAGATCGGGTATGAGGTGCACCGGGTGGAACTTTTCCATTTCGTTCCAAAAAGATGCTGCAATTGTCATCAATCCGATGGACAGATTGTAGCAACGCTGAGTTTGTTCCCACTGAGCTCAAAAAGGTCATAGATCCTCACGTGAATCGCCATGCCGTAATGAACATGGTTGCATCTCCTGTAAGTCGAAGAAGCACAATAGCTACTCGTATCGATGTTCCAAAAATCGTAAACTGATGCTGGAACAGCTGCGCGGTTATAACTTCACTAACCATGGCTAGTTATACAAATTTATCTGTCATATCTTGGAACTTTAACGGTGGAGTGAGCCAAAAGTTCCCACTTATTGAGAGCCTTGTCCAGAATAATGGAGTGGTGTGTCTGCAATAACATTTCCTTTCGACCGAGCGACTTTCTTTATTAAACGTACAGAATGCGGCGTCAGCTAACATCTCAAGTGCAATCTGACGCAAATCTCGAGGCCGTCTAAGCGGTGGCCTTACTATACTTAGTCGGTTTCAAGTTCAAACCATTGAACTCAGTGATCGTTTTATTGCAGCTGTCATCAGTGATTTAGCAATAATAAACGTATACCTACCGACTAATTATGGTGATCAAGAATCTGACGCTTTTTTTCCTCTTCTTGTCGTAAATTGTCCAATTGCGCTAAGAAGATAATAAGGTCATACCCGTGATGTCTGATCATGGGAGGCTTCAATTGTGATCTTACACTTATGAATTGCCCACGTAGTGAATTAATTAGAGATATGCTACTTCGTTCTCGGTTCTAATGAAAGATAAGGACTTTAAGTTTATTTATAATGCTAGTTCGACGTCTAAACTGGATCACTTGCTGTTTTCGGGAAGTTTATTCCACCATGTAACTGTGCTTGATGACCATGATACCTGTGATGACCATCTTCCTATACGAGTTTCTGTCCCACTAACCCGCAAACAGGACAACCCAGCCAAAACTAAATAGTATCAGCGGAAAATGTTGAAGGAGATGAATATGCCGTTGTTTTAAGCTACGTGCAACCATGTCTGAAGTAAGATTAAAGTTCCATTTCATCTTCTTCAAACTAATACGGGTTGGAGTAATAGTGAGCTACAACTACAAATTAATACCTACTGTGAGGAAATTATTCATGCTCTTAGGTGTGCTAATAAAGCGGCAATCCCCGTGAAAAAAGTGAGAAGCAATACTGAAAAGTCTAGCTGGTCGAATAACACTTCCCTCGTAAATGCCTGCTCAAGTGCTGAGTGGTGGTGGCGTCTATGGATTGAATGCGGAAGGCCTAGGTTGGGTGTACTGAACTTCGTGCGACTATTTACAAAGAGAAGGTACAGTAAGGTCCTTGAAGAGCATCTAGCTGCTATCAAGACCGCTAACACTGAAAAAGTTTTAAATGACCCACAGTCTCTTTGGAAATCTGGTCTCATAAAACTGTGCATTCTCGTGATGGTCCCCAATTTATACCAATTTCAGAACGGGTTCCCATTTTGAAAACCAGCTTAAAAAGCCAAATAGTAGAGTTGAAAGTGTTTTTGATGCACAGTTGTCTGAGCTTCTGGTTTTCCAAACCAAGAAGTAATGGGGTAGTGGTTACACCGTCTGGTATTAAGGCGATAGTGCATAAACTTCAGAAAAAACAGTTTTCTGCAGGAGTGGACAGTATATGTGCACAACACATTCCGGCCTGGACTGATATGTTTTATAGTTATTTATCATTACTTTTTCAGATTATTTTTAATATTGGTATTGTTTCTGATTGTATGTGCATTGGTGACGTAACATACCTTTCCTAAAAAAGGGAAAACCGAATTCTTCTTGCTCGTCGTATAAGCCCATCACGGTTTCTAGTGTTTTTGCGAAGATTTTAGAGTTTTTGATCGTAGATCGGGTAAATGAGCGTTGTACTATGACCCCGTTTCAGTTTAAGTTTCAGTCGGGACTAGGATGTTTCCATGCTTTACGAAGTTTATGTTCTATTCTTCAAGATTCGGAGGCGTCGGAGAGTACGTTGATTTTAGGTGCATATGATGTGAAAAATGCCTCCAGGTCACTTCTTCACTCTCAAGCAATGCTTGAATTATATAACCACGGTGTTAACCTGGACGTTATAGTGCCTCTTTACTATATGTATCACCATCTGAAAGTCGAAAATAGTGTCTTGCTGAGGACTGCCCTTGGACATAGGGTTGAAATATTCATTCAAATTATCTTCACTGTCTTACAAAAATAATTCCATATTGTTCTTCGTGTTTTGCTGTTTGTGCATATGAAAGTCCGGTTGAAACTCGATGACTCGTTCGCTGAAGATGACCTCCCAGTTTACTTTGGTATGAAACAAGGAGCAATAACCTCCCCGACCATATATAATAATGCCGCTCTCCCTGCCCAGGTTGATCTTCTTACTAGCTGCGTATTTAAAAGTTTCGATACATCGGTACTCTGTTATGACGAGGACCTGTTTAACCTTTGCCGTTCCATTACCAGTTTAAAATTTAATTTTGATGAGCTTGCAACTCGATTTGACAACATTGGTCTAACTATTACGGCTGCAAAGTCAAAAGTGTTGCCCTTATTATTTAGTTCAATAAAGTAAACGACTAGGTTTTTCCGATATTGTTCCTAATTCAGAGCTAGTTTACCTTGGTTCACTGATTGGCTCTTCCCTTAGGAATACAAGAAAGCTCCTTATTAAGCATGCTGAGAGAAATATGCGTGAAGCATACGCTAGAATTGTTCTTTCGCAAGTTATCCTTAAACGTAAGCTACTGGCCAAGTTGTACAATAGTATCGCTCTTCCGCATATACTGTATCTAACGCCTTTTTGGGATGTTTTGACCGATGTTGAAAAGCAATCTCTGCGAAAATCTTATGTGTTCATAGTTCGTTCTTTTCATTCTTTTATTTTCATAATTATCCATCGCGTTTTATTGTTTAACTATATGATGGGAAATAAATATTCATTCATTCATTCATAATGCATTGATTCATCGTAAGAGGCATTGAACTACAGTAAATAAGTGGTAACTTAAAGACTATGACAGGCAATGGTATTTAAAAACGCATTTTAAATGAAAAAGAGACTGTTTTATCTTTACAAGAAATAACTGAACTTTTTATGGACTAAAGAGGGTTCGAAGTCTTTAAAAAGAGAAAAGAGGGTATCATCAGGAGTAATGAGCTCAGGGGAAATATCAGGAAGAAAATCTATTAGGACAACTTACAAACACGTTTATCAGACGAAGTTTTAAAGGATCCCTTTACCTCCAAATGACTACACATTGCTGACAATTTTCAATGTTTTTTTTTTTGTTTCTTTTTTTATTGTTTTTGCCTCTCAATAATGTATTCTGAAAGTTTGAGCTTTGAAACAAGATTCAGGAGAAGAGAAAATAGAACAGCTTATAGACAGGGTTTCACATAAATCTACAGCTAGGGGTTTCACATAAATATGTGAAACCCCTTCCCCGATTTTCTCTTAGTCTAGAATAGACTCTAGTGAACAATTTGCAACCAGAATTCTATTCTTGCTATTTTATGACGATTTTTGCAATAGTTTCTTCAGCAGGCTAGTTAATTTACTGATTTTTTATTTTACTAATTAAAATTAATCTATTAATCATTCTAGAAGCATCTAGAGAGTCCGACAACTTTCTCTGTATTTTTCGCACATTACAAAAATTAAAATTCCATGAAAGAAAGAATCAGCTCATGTTTCATAAAGACTGCGACCTAGTGTGTCAAAACGCCCGTTTATGCTTTATTTGATAAAAATTAGCCTAATGTAAAATGAACATGTAAGGATGTAAGGATGAAAATACTTTTGCCTTCTTTCTATTTGAAAGCATACCTTCTTCCTTTAATGTGAGAGAGCCAACCAGAGCCTGAGATGAGTTGCAAGAACTGCTCTTTGAAATGTTTAAGCCATATAAAGGATAACAAAAATTTGAAACTGTCATGGATTCATCATTCTTAAATTGCAAAGGATCCACACTTTCTGAAAGATAAATTGATAGAATCACACAAAAAAAACACTACAGAACACATGGCAAGACAGACGGTGTAGTAAACTATGTAATAAACCCTTTGCTGCATTCTCTCAAAGGAGAGGCCTTGGTTTGAACATTGCCTCGTACACCCTGCTTTGGCTTTTATTATATACTTCAAAATTTTGAAGAAAATATAAGTATTGAAGAAAAAATTAAAATTGCTTGCAAGCTAAGTTTTAACTTGGCAATGTGAAATTTTACTTTTAAGATATTACAAGTTTATACTTGAACAGGATTTTGTTTACATACTTACGCATACTGATATTGTACGACATTATCGTAACAACATATGCATTTGTTTTTTCTCTATAAAATTTGGAAAATATTTGATTTGCACATTTTCGGTTTTGTTATACACTGCAAATCCTGTTTGACCAAAAAAAGAAACAGTTTGTAGAAGAGATTGTTATGAACTGCGTTGACTCGGAGAGGTTTATTTTAATGTTTTAGTTAATATTCAATTGGTTCAATCGTCATTAACCAAATCTAGAATGGTTGGCGTAAAAACCAGGCCAATGACACAAGTGCTGGCAATGACCATTTAGGGAAGAATTTTTAGCTTAAAACGGCCAGCAGTTTTTTGGGTTTAAGCCTTTCTCGACCAAATCTGCTGACAAACTATGTCGGCTTCTACAATTAGTTGCCAAATCTACTCACTATTTGCTAGGCACTAGTTGGGAGGAATGGAAAATTTACATATTTAATGAAATTTGGATGAGTTTTATCTTAAAACTCCCAGTAACTTTTTAAATGTAGAACATTTTCTGACAAAATCTGCCGACGAATTTCACTAGGCAATGAAAATTGTGGAGTAGCACGGTTACCAAGGGTCCCCCATCTTTCGCACGCCTTTTTACAATGTATACAGATATCGAAACAATACATGATCCTGTTTTAAACCAGGTTCAGCCTTCCTTCCTTTTTGCTAAACTTTTTTTAATGGTAACAGGAAAGTATCAAAGGGTCAATAAGACCAGCTCTGTGATAATAAATGCATTCTTTCTCTTCTTCGACCAAACCCCATATGCCCCTCCCCCCAATATTTTCATCCAGTCGGTAAAATAATGGCACAAAGCACTGCTATTCCACTACCTCAAATTTTCTTCTCTTTGGTAAACGGGATGATGGAAATAAATGACGTAAAATCAATGGAAGGAAATCAGTCTCAGTCGGTGAAAAAAAATAAAGTAATTGTAATAGCATTATCACTTAAATCAGTCTATGAAAATAACTAGCCAGTCAGTAAAATCTACCGCTATTCCCCCTCCCAAAAAACAAACAATTTGGCTAGCGACATCTCTGACCTAAAGCATTGAAAAATCTTCACCAGTTTCTTCTTCAAAGAAAGGGTGTAATGTTGTGTACCTTTCAACTAAGAGCTTTTTGGCAGGAAGGAATATCAAAGTCCAAATCTATGCCTCAAATTATAGATTAAGATCATTTGAATATACAAAAATAGCCAAGGAGCATATTTGTTGAGCCGCTAATAGCTTGGCCCAAGACTGCTGAGACCTCTTAGACCTCTTATCTTTACAGTCTAGGTGCAAGCAGGGTTCAATTTTTTGAACTTCACTGACTTTAAAAAAATTTGAGGCACACGAGATAGATAATTGAACAAATTTACCATCATTTATGAACTAAAAGCCAGAAAAAGATGGGTAGTTTCTGGGAGTGGTGTAATCCTTTGAAACAATATCCCTTGGTTCAATGTATTTCCCACATAAGTTTCAAGCAGATGTGAGCACTTTCTTGAAAATGGTAGAGAATGGGTGTGAATACTGAAAGCCGTCAGTCTCACCAGCCTAAAGTACTTGTCATATAGTTTCCAAACCAGCTAGTGCACAAAATCCAGTCCCAAAATTTGTATACAGGGTATATGAACTACCAATTAGTCCTATTACACCTTTGACTCCCCAAAAAGTATCTTCAAATAATCAGAAATCCTTCATCATCATCTGTAACCAAGCCCTGGAAATAAAGAAGTCTTCCTGTCAGTTAATAGCCAACAATCCAAATTAAAGTTTTTAATTCTATTGATGGGTTGTGGGAAATGCGGGTACTTGAGCTACCTATCCCCAGCAGTTTAAGGCCAATAGGCCGGCCGGTACCAACACGGTTCTTCTCACTCACTCCCACTCTCTTCTGCACACTTCAAAACAAATGATGAATTACTCTCTTTTTTATTGTCTTCATTGTGCATTAGTGATCAATAATCAATTTGTCTCTTCTTTATGATATCAATAGAAGCCTTAAAAGTCTTTCTATCAGTGTACCAAGGAAGTTTAGAATTTAGGATTGCAGTGTAGGTATTTGGTATATTAGCCATGTATCAGAGGCGCTTAAGGGAAATAGTCTCCACACTCAATGGCTGACAATCAAGTAAGACATGCTGGATAGTTTCATCGGTTGAAAAGCAGACACGGCATAGAGAACAGTGATGTAGCTTCCAATTAAATAACCAAGTATTGAAAAGAAGGGCACCTGATTTCAGACAGTTATATAGCACTGTGTGTAATCTAGTATGAAAAGGATATAAAATCAATTTACTATGATTAACATTAGATCTTTGCCTAATAATGTCTCGTGAATTGCGGTCAGAGGGAGAACTTGGGTTTAACAAGAAGCCTTGGCTGCTAATAAATCAGCAGCATCATTATATTTGATGCCTTTGCGACTTGGAACATGTTGGAAATAGATCTGGTAACCTTTGGCCTGAAGGTTCAAAAGCTGTTCTAATGTTGAATAAGCCCTTATCATTGACTTACTTGTCTTACTTAACGCTATTGCTCAGCAGGGTCGCCAGCGTAGAAGGAACTGGTTGACAGTGCTGTCATTCTTTTCCAAGCAGCCCTGTCTAGGGCTAAAGATGGAGCCTCATTTGGGTCGATGTTATCAATGGCATACGCTGCTATAATTTATAAGAGCATCTAGAGTCAGGCGAATGGCACACAATTCAGCGGACAAAATGGAAGATCCCAAAGGAAGGGGTGAAAAAAGGTCAAAGTCCAGTTATGGAATACCTACTAATACCCCAGCTCCCTCACCCTGGACAGATCAATCTGAATATATTATGCTGTGATTAGGGCACAACTTCAAAATCTGTTCAGCCAAAGAAGTCAGGATCTCATTATTGGGAATTAGGTTTTTATGAATTGGAATAAGTTCTGCTTGACAAATAAATGGACTCATTTCCTATGGCGGAGTGTCAATAAAGGGGTACGCATAAGGTGAATACTGACCCCAATTTTGGACCTCCAGTTGACAATGATTCAAAGATGAATGGGCATTAGTGCAAGCTGCCTTCAAAGCAAACATATGTTTATACACAACATGCTTGCTTCCATAAGTTTGAATTTGCGAGAAGTATTTCTTCCTTTGACTGGATGCTCTTTCACTAAGGGAGATCAAACCAGACAATTGTTTTAATTTAGACAGAGGAGTTCGCTTGTGCAAACCCAGAGCAATTTAAATAGCTGAATTTTGTAAATATTCCAGTGTCTTAAATCCAGATGGGGGACGAATTGAAAAAATTGGATACCGTATTCTAGATTAGAACGGATATGCAATTTATAAGAATCCAAGATAACTTTACGGTGGCATAGAAGGGATGCTCGTATAAAATTCAGATAGGGCTCAATTTGTTGAAAATAGAAAGTTCTAGTTCACTTTTAAATCGCCTGCTTTCTCACTGTAAAAGTCTAAAACCTACTGCGTCATTGGCGGATTACTGAAAACTATATGCGTCTTGAACAGTCTTGGAAAGTATAAACAACATCAAACTGAATATTTCATGTATAATGATATTAGTTGTTGAAAGATCCGTCAGTTCAAGGATTAGTTCCACTGTAATGTTATTTTTATTTTCAAAGCTGTAAAAACTGGAAGAGAAAATATTTGTAATATAATTCGTTTTCAGTTAAGCGTCAATGACGCAGTAGGATTTTGGTTTTTATTTACAGTTAAGGAAGGGGGCAGTATAAAAAAAATCTTGTTTGTAGTGAAACTATATTCGTCTTGAACAACTTTAGAAAGAACTAATAAATTAAACTGAATATTTAATGTATAATGATATTAATTGCTGAAAAATCAGTTCAAAATTTTACTATAATTTTAATGTTTTTTTTTCAATATTAAGTACAAAAGAAAATATTTGTAATAAAATTGGTTTTCAGTAAAGCGCCAATGACGCAGTAGGTTCTAATTATTTTTTATTAGAATATAAAGCATTGATGCATTGGAAGAGGCATTGAACTACAGTAAATCAGTGCTAACTTAAAGGCATTCGTCAATAAAAATGCATTTTAAATGAATAATAGACTGTTTTATCTTTACAAGAAACAACTTAGCTTTTTTTGGACAAAAGGGTTCTGAAATATTTAAAAAGAGAAAAGAAGCTATATCATCACGCGTAATAATCACAGGAAAAATACATACCGTTAGAAAAGGTACTAGGAAACCTTACAAAGACATTTTTCAGGCGAAATTTCAAATGATCCCTTTACCTCCAAATGTCTACACATTGCTGACAATTTTCCATGTTTTTTTTTTTGTTTCTTTTTTATTGTTTTTGCCTCTCAATAATGTATTCTGAGAGTCTGAGCTTTGAAAAAAGATTCAGGAGAAGAGAAAAAATAAAAGCAAACATAAACATGTGAAACTCAGTCCCCTCTTTTTCTCTTAGTCTAGAACAGACTCAAGTGAACAATTTGCAACCAGAATTTTACAATAATTCCTTCAGCGGGCTAGTTAATTTATTAATTTTTCCTTTATTAATATTATTCTATTAAGCCTTCTGGAAACATCTAGAGACTCCAAGAATTTTCTTTATATTCTTCACACATAACAAAAATCAATATTCCGTGAAAGAATCACGTCACATTTCATAAAAAACTGAGACCAAGTGTGTCAAAATGCCAGTTTATGCTTTATTTGATAAAAATTTAGCCTAATATAAAATAAACAAAAGGATGAAAAGGCATTAGTATTCTTTCTATTTGAAAGCGTACCTTCTTCCTTGAATGTGAGAGAGCCAACCAGAGAAAAATTTGAAACTTTCCTTGGCTTATCAGTCTTGTTTTGCAAAGGATCCTCATTTTCTGAAAAATAAAGTGACTGAATGACACAAAAAGAACAAATGGGAAGAGAAAATGTGAAATAAAACCTTTGCTGCATTCTCTTGAAGGAGAAGCCTTGGCTTGAAAATTGTCTCGTGCACCTTGCTTCGGCTTTTATTCTACATTTCAAAATTTGGAAGGAAATGAAAGTATTAAAAACAAATTTAAATTTCTGGCAAGCTAATTTTGAACTTAGCCATTTGAAATTTTCCTTTTAAGATATTACAAGCTCATACTTTGAAAGTTTTTCGTTTACGTACTTTACTTATACTGAAATTGTACAACATTATCGTGACAACATATGCATTTGTTTTTTCTCTATAAAATTTGGAAAACATTTGATTTGCACATTTTCGGTTTTGTTTTACACTCTGTAAATCCTGTTTGACTGAAAAAAGAAATAGTTGCAGAGGAAATTGTTATGAACTGCTTTGGCTGGGAGAGGTTTGTTTTAATGTTTTGGTTAATGTTACATTGGTTCAATCGTGATTAAGCCAAATCTAAAATGGGTGGCGTGAATACCAGGGTCACCCGTACTGGCAATGACGATTTAGAGAAGAATTTTTAGCTTAAAACAGTCAGCAGTTTTTTGGCTTGAAACATTTCTTGACCAAATCAGCTGACGAACTATGTCAGTTTCTAGCATTAGTTGCCAAATCTACTCACTATCTGCTAGGTACTAGTTGGGAGAAATGGAAAATTTACAAGTTTAATTAAATTTGGATGAGTTTTATCTTAAAAATGCCATTAATTTTTCAACGTAGAGCATTTTCTGACAAAATCTAACGACAAATTTCACAAAGCCATGAAAATTGTGGATTAACATGGTTACCGGGGATACCCCATCTTTTGCACGCCTTCTTTACGGTGTGTACAGATTTCAAATCGTTGCATGATTCTGGTTTAAACCAAGTTCAGCATGCCCTTCCTATATACTGGATATTGTTTTTGAATGGCAACAGGGAGGTATCAAAGGTTTAAAGAGGTCAATGAAGCCCACAGTGGGGAAAGGTTTTATATTGCAAGTTTCTAATTTAAAGAAAGTGTTATCCGCCTATCTTTCATTTAAAAAGTTGGCAAGGAATAAGGACTCAATAGACTTTGTTAGGAATACATACACATTTTTGTACATACAGTTACCACTTGCTATTTTTAGGAGAAACTCAGATAACATCTCTTTTGTCACCAAGTCAGTCTGCAGTTGATTTGCACCTGAAATGCACGCTCAATTCACAGCACATTCAAGATTTTATTTTCAATTTATATTATAATGAGTCATCTTCCAAGTTTCAATTGTTTTCTCTTCAAGTTTCAATATTAAAAGGCCAGTATTCATTATGAGTTCAACTTGAAAACATCTGTTCAGAATTGGACATTAATTATAAAACCAGTAAGCTTTTTTTCAATGAATTTTAATCTTGGAGAAGCTTGTTAGATTTCGCAATATCTGGCAAGGGATTACAGACCTGAATAAATTTGTTACTGAATTATTAATCAGCACTCCAACAAGTGAAAGATAATACTACGACAAATATTGTCAAGTCATTTTGATTGATTAGTTAGTTATTATCGCAAATTTCACAAATAAGCGACCAGAAGAGGGGTACTAATCTGTGGCAAGCGTCGTAGTACTTTCCGGGAGTGTGTCTCCCATAAAATGCGGGGAATAGATAGCAGGAGCCTACGCTTCCCTCGCTTATTTGTGCATCTATGCATCTTGTTATTTTTCCCACTGATACCGACTTGGACTGAAAATGGATATTGCTTTTGGAATACGGTGCGGTAATGAGTGGTGAATTTGTGCATAGTGCTGTGCTTAATTACGCCACCCGTTCAATGCATACAGGTATTAAATCACTCGTTGGTACGATCTTGCGTGCAGTTTTTCGAGTAGTAGGATATCGTGGAAGCGAAAAAGATTTTATTTGAGATGGCTGCTCTCGAAGAACGTTGCGTAAAGCATGTGAAAGAAGAAGACAATGTGGTAGACATTGGGAAAATGCTGCAAAGATATGCGAAAGACCGCAAGAGCCTAGCTAAGTTCGTAATTTATTATTCTGCAGAAGTTCCAGCTTCGTCAGAATTAGTTGGTGTTTACGCTATAAGCAAAATTAATGAGATGTGCAAAAAAGTTGAGAAAGCGGTTATACACATACAGCAGCTACCCGTTCCTGTAGGCCACAATCCCGTCGAGAAATCCGGTAAGGTTACCCTTATTTACTCATTCGTTGTGAAGAATCCCCCAAAAACCCTTAGTACCGCTGAGGCTAGAAAGTCTGTTATAGATTCGGGTTGTGGTACTATTCCTGATAAGTCTGCTATTGAGATTCGAAGGGGCAGATCGGATTTCAAAGTTTTTGTGGACAGTAAACCATTAGCAGAGAAAATAGCCAGTTGGTTCAAAGCCACTTATCAAGAGATAGCTTTCAGTGTGCTATCTAAGCAATTCATTGGTATCATCAAGCAAGTCCCCCCGGAATTCAAAAGTGAACTAAATTCAGTCGTTCTTATCGTCACAAGCTGATCTAGATAATGCATTATCAAACCAAGTTAAGATCGGGTATGAAATGTACCGGGTTGAAATTTTCCATTTCGTTCCAAAAAGATGCTGCAATTGCCATCAATCCGATGGATATTTGGCGAAAGACTGTAGCAACGCTGAGGTTTGTTCCCATTGTGGTCAAAGAGGTCACAGATCCTGACGTGAATCGCCATGCAGTAATGAACTTTGTTGCATCTCCTGTAAGTCAAAAAAGCACAATTGCTACTCGTATCGATGTCCCGAAAATCGTAAACTGATGCTGGAACAGCTGCGCGGTTATAACTTCACTAACCATGGCTAGTTATACGGATTTATCTGTCATATCTTGGAACTTTAATGGTGGAGTGAGCCAAAAGCTCCCACTTATTGAGACCCTCGTCCAGAATAACGGAGTGGTGTGTCCGCAAGAACACTTCCTTTCGACCGAGCGACTTTCTGTACAGAATGCGGCGTCAACTAACATCTCAAGTGCAATCCCACGCAAATCTCGAGAAACTTCTTCAACAATTATGTAACAACATACACTCTTTTGAAAATCTGGACACAAATAGCATTGTTTAATTTAGTTTTCTACCTCCTCATTTTGACCTGAAAAATAAACTTAATACCATTCCTAAAAAACTATATCTATGCTCTTTGACAACCTGGATAAGCTTAAACTCTTTTAATTAAGTTAAATGGCAAGAGCAGACGTAGTAATTGTAATAGAAATGAATATTCCACTTAATATCCTCAGTCATCAAAAAAAAAAAAATAAAAAAATAAAGCAGCTACTCCCACCATTGAAAGGAATAACCCCGACAGGTTTCATATCGACTGAGACAAAGAGTGTCAAAATGTCAACTTCATTTAAAAAAATTAGCCAACTGTAAAATAAACAGAAAGAGGTTTTTGCGCTCTTTCTCTTTGAGAGCATACCTTCTTCCTTTAATTTAAAAGAACCGACCATAAGCTGGGACGTGCAACGGAAACTGTTTTTAGGAGCGTCCAAATCATGGAATGAATGAAAAAAATTTGAAACTTCCAAGGGTTCTTCAGTCTCAATTTGCAAAGGATCCATAATTTCTAAAAGATAGAGTGATTGAATGATGTATAATACACTACAAAAGACATGATAAGGTAAACTATACTAGTAAAAAGCAGAGGTAACATCAAGTCAATAATGGCTAATAACTCAAGCACAATGGAAGACAACTCAAGCATATTGTCTAGAAGACATTAAAGGAGACCAAAGGTCACCTAAAAAAAAAAAAAAAAAAAATCAACTCTCTGTGGCAACTCCCTGGTGGCAACAAGGGTTGCCACCAGGTCAAAATAAGAATGACTAAACCCTTGAAAAAAAAAAATTAATAAAATGTGACTGCTTTGTTCTCGAAAAAGGTAAAAAACCTTTGTTTTGAAACTCAATCTCTTTAGAAAAAAATAAGGCAGTTCTCTGTAAGAAATACGAGGTTCATGCATATTAATGACGGTAATGCCATTGTGGGCAAAGAGCAGAGTGATCCGAATGTGGAGCAGCAGAAAATATGTTGGTGAAACGCCAGCTTTAGGCAGAGTGACGCAAGCCAAAATGTTTGGGGTGAGGGTTTTCGGCATTTTTACGAACTTGTTTTATTTAATCAAAGTACCCATGTCTTTCATACCTTATAACGTAGAAAAGAATTGCTTCTTGCATTACTTTACAGTAGGAAGAACCTGTAGAACTAATTAGATATTTAAAACGAGGCTTTGGACAGTGTTGGATAGTTTTAACACTGTAGTATTGGATAAGATATGCTCTGATTTTGTAAAATGAAAAAGTTTGAGTTCAACTACGTTTGCTGTTTGTTAACTTTCACAGATCTGATGCTAAGATAATCTGGAATTTTATAGTTCTGATCAAGATATCTAATTCCTAAGGGATTAAGGCCTTTTCCCGTAGGGTACCTTATATTTGCACAATAGACCTTGCCCAATAGTATGCTGGTTCGAGAAAAGAGGAGACATTGCGGATTACATCACACAGGCCATTCATTAATATACTTGTGAGACCATTGTCAATGAAGTTCTAGTGCCATTTTTAGGTGACCAAAACATTGAAGGGTATCTACCCCCTCCCACCCCCTTTTTAACCAAAATTGTCCGATCAAAATTTTGAGATAGCCATTTTCTCCAGCATGGTCAAGACATCTAATTGCTATGTCTTTGAGGATGGCTTGACCCCCATGGCCTCCAGGGGAAGGACTGCAAGTTATGAACTTTGCCCATTGCTTACATATACGAGTATTGGCTCGTAGTGGCTATTGGGACGTATAAATATATTTTTGGAGAGAGGAGGGGATGATATTCCGGTGGGGGGGAGGGGTGCTTACGTGGGAGGATTTTTTCATGGATGAGTTTTCGTGGGGGAAGGGAATTTTTCATGGGAGGGGAAGCTGGATTTCCCAGTCTTAATTAAAAAAATCAGAAATTAAATTAAATTTACGACGTCCTCCCACCACAGCCGAGGACGACCTGCTTTCCGTTCAGCCCTAGACGGTTGGTCGAAAAGACAAATCTTCGGCAATCTGTCATCCTTCATCCGCACAACGTGCCCTTACTATCTCAACCATTCTTTCATTATAGCCCTAGAGAGCGGTATTGAACCATATTTTTCGTACAGCCTAACTTTTGAAATACGGTCAGTCATCCGGGTACCCCTTCAGTAATTTCTCTGGAATACATGTAGTAAATCTTCATCCGCTTTTCGAAGCGCCCATGCTTCAGACCGTATATAAATATATATATATATATATATATATATATATATATATATATATATATATATATATATATATATATATATATATATATATATATATATATATATATATATATTGGTACAGGCGAAATATCCGCGTTGTTTTTACATTTTTCGTCTTTTCTCCACTGGCCGCAGTTTCGTTTGTTTTTTTTTTTTCACTGAGATTTTTCTTTGTTGGTTTTTGTCATGGCTGGCCAGTTCGGCTTAAGATCTTTATATATATATATATATATATATATATATATATATATATATATATATATATATATATATATATATATATATATATATATATATATATATACTCATACTTTCACTTCTTTCGCGTTTCTATAAAAGTAACGCATGGTAACTAGATCGTTTCTATTTACTACACTTAAATGACACTTTTAGGTAACATAGATGTATTTTCTTAAAAAACAACAAGTACTTACCACGGGATATAGAAGGCATCACTGGGCTATCAGGCACAGACGGATCTGAAGCCATTACTCTACTTTCAAAAGAAGAAGATGTGCTGTCCACAAAATTGCTACTGCCAGCCTCATAACTCCCATAACTGTTGTAAGAGTGGGTTAGATAGGGACTTACGTTCCCGTCACTATACCTGAAATTAAATAAGATAATATTATAACAAAAGAATAATGAATTGGTAGGTATTTGCCGTGACAAAGGGGCACCAATTCGCAAAATGTGGAGAAGAGGAGGGGGTAAGAACTTATTCAATTTTTTTATTGCATCTATACTATTTTGAGAAACTAGATGTATTTTCACTCTTTGGATTCAGTTCAATAGTAAGAGCAGAAGTAGTAATAGCAGCAGACCTTGAATTCCAACTTTATACCCTCAGTCGTTCTTGAGATATTACTGAGACGTCTTATTGAAAACGAGCATAAGAATAGTCGCCTTTGATTTGATTTTAAAGGTACATAAGCTTTCCGTGAAAATTTCTACTTTATAGGCTGTTCTAATCCTAAGATATTCCGCATGGATATCTTGACAACCTGGTCTATTTTCAAAACCTGGATGCACTTAAGCTATTCTGATTTAGTTCAATTATAGCATTAGTAGTAGTAAAAATGGTAGTAATATTGGTAACACTGGGAATCTCAGCTTAATAACCGTAGGCATTGCTGGGATATTGCTAATACACCACTTTGATAACCCAGATGTACATACTGTGTTTTTATTCAGTTTGACACCGCCCTTACCACTTTCTCTAGCTAATATCAAGTATTAGCAACAATAGTATTCATAGTAGCAGAAGCAACAGTAGGAGTATTAGGGATACTTAATGATAGCAGTAGTAGTACTAGTTGTTAGCAGTAATAGTATTCACATTGTGCCTTTTTGGTCTAGATCAACATTCCCTCCGACAGTTTCAACTCCTTACTTTAAGCTGTTTCTGAGATAAAGCTGATACAATCTTTTGATGACCTGCATACACATACAGTCCTTTAGTTAGCTCAACATTCCCCTCAACAGTCCCTGAAATCTCAACATTAATACCAAAAATCTTAGTACTAGTTTTACTAATAGCGATCGAACTACTACTACTAGTAGTAGCAGCATGAACATAATGAAATTTCATTGGTTTAACCTACCCCTCAACATGCCAGAAAGATTCAAGTTAATACTCTAAGCAATTCGTGAGATACTGCAGATATAGCCTTTTGATAGCTTTCATACACATACAATCTTTCAAATAATTTGACATACCCCTCAACATTTCCTGGAAATTTCCCTTTATAGGCTTGACCTTATTAGTAGTAATATTCATAGCAGTAGAAGTAATAGTAGTAATGACTGTAAATTGAACAGTGTCATGCCCACTGGGACAAAAATGGATGCCGGGTTTTGCTAAATTTAACGGTCTGATTTTCCTGTTAACCCAGTCACGAACTGATTAGTAAAAAGTGATATAATTCGATCACTTTCATCCAATCAAACACGATTCCACGCTACTATTGGTTCAAATTTGAGACAAATGGTACAGTTTTCAATTCCCACCTTCGAACGCACGTACATTGACAATGCGCACAGACCGGTCCAAAATATGGGTACTAGCGGATCATGCTTTTAAAATGGCCGTAATACGGATGGATCACGTTTGCCGCCCAGAAAATGTTTCAAGCAGCTCAGAAAAATAGCTTGTAACAACCCGCAAAATTTTCTACCGTAGGGATATACCTTGCAGTACAGATAGAAAATGACTGTGAATTCACTAGGTTTTTTCATGGACTGATGGCCCCCTTTTGACAAGTTACGATTTGGAACACAATATTTGCATTCAGTCTGTTGTCTAAAATAGTGTCTTCAAAACTAACCCAAAGTTTCTTTTATGCTGGACGTACTTTCTTCAATTGAAACAACTTCTTTAACGCAACGTATTTCATTAGATCAAAATAATCTTTATGCCCTTCCTTTGTTTTCTTTATACACCCAAACCCATTTTTTCAAACCATCACTTTGACTAGTTAATCTAGAAACAGAGGAATAATATTCTCCTTTAAAATTTCGACTAAAATTCGACCAAATGTATCAAACTTTCGACCAAAATGTATCCTTCCTTCCGGTACGACCGTGATTCACTTGCTGACTTGAAAATATAGATGGATTTTAAATTTAAATCAGTCGATAAATAAACCAAAATTTCGATATTTTTCAAAACCATTTTTGCAGGGTCAATGTTTCTCTTACCCCAATCTGCTACTGCATCCCTACTTGGCTGTCTTGAGAACCTTTATTTCTTTCACTTAGGAAAGAAATAAATTACCTTTACGAAAAAACTCGGGGAAAGAATGAAAAATTTGAGCTATTATTAGTTATAAGGATTTCAAGGTTAGTGAACATTTAGCAATTTTATTTTAATGTAGCAGACTTAAATATAAAAATAGATGATCCTAAAATATCAGAAAGGTTGTCCAGATTAACTAACTGACCGCAAGAGGCTGTGATGGTCCAGATCGGGCGGGAGTGAGGTCCAAAAGGGCATTTCCAGGTCAAAGTCTTTCCTGGAGTTCAGGGAGGAGCATAGACACAGATCCAATAATGCGAGCTTATTTCTGGGACAAATTTACACTTCCAAAAAAAGGGAAAAGAAGTATTAAAAAATATACAGCCTTATTTTTCGATAGGTCACCCATCCCTGACCTCCTCAAAATTAAACCAAAAGAATATCCTCAGGCAAAAGTCGCAACCAATATTGTATCTTTCGCATTTTTAACTCTGTTTCCAATAACAATATTAAACGACCTCAGATTCGGCGGGTATGAGGGTAAGATGGAGGAGGCGTTGTCAGTATTTCAGACTTAAGAGAATCAAAGGCAAAAAAGAAATAAGGAAGAAAAAAAAAAACTTACGTTCCAGTATAAAGTTGATCGGATGAAGATGGCTGTTGATGATCATACAAAGAAGACTTTTGTCTTCTTTGTATGATGACTTTTGGTCCGAAGACTTTTGGTCCGCTGTCTGAAGACTTTTGGTCCTCTCTCATTTGGGCCTTATGGGACATAACTTCATCTTCGGCCTTTTCTCTTCGCTTTTTCAAAATTCTCCCCAATTTCATAGCTAAAAGGAGAACAATTTAATGCTTTGAGAGAATTTCAAGATTTTCGGAAAATAGGTCATCTGACTTATTTTTTTCTTATTTTCTTTTTTTTACACACCTATTTTTATTTCGAAATAACCAAACATGAAGATTAAAAAAAAAATGATTTATCGTAACCAGCTCAAGAATTATGCTTAAATACGCATGTTAAGATGAAAATTTTTAAAAATACATCAACTTGGAAAGAAAAAGGTCATTAGCGACTCTTTTTGCTTTTCAGAGGAATCGGTTCCAATACTCCCCACAAGACAGTCTCAATTTAAGAACGCGTCATTGCAGCCCTCTCTCCGAAAATTTCAACTTTCGAAGGAGGGAGGAAAATTTTGATTTTGTGTTTTTTTTTTGGGGGGGGGGGGGGGGATTTCTCCAAGTGTCACAGAAGATTACACGCAATAGCTGCTTATAGCTGCTGTCTGACAGGCTTCACGTCTATGTGTGCAGCTATTTAACCTTCATCACATACAAAATGCAGGATTTTCAAAGCTATTTATAGCAATATAGAATTTAAGCAATTCTTTCAATAGAGGAAGGGGAGCTATCAATGGTCCTCTGAAGGGCAAGACTATGAAAAAACTTGTTTTGTGACTCCTTATCCCCCTTACTGTTCAGTGACTTGATTGGAATGAAAGTACCTTGAAAAAAAAAGCAAACTTACTATCTCTAGACATTCCCAATGCCAAACATTTTTGAAGTCGGCAATACTGACATCGATTTCGGTTGATTCTGTCGACCTCGCAATTCTTTTTTCCAATCAAGTTCCAAGGGCATTGATAGTTGATCTTGCTGCTTTGTGATCTTCTGAAAAATACTTTGCAGGCTTCACATGTTACGACCCCATAATGCACTCCACTTGACTTATCCCCACATACCTTGCAGGAGACAATTTCAATTTGAGCTAGAGACCAAAAAAGAACTTAAAAATCATAAGGTTCGGAAAAATTTGTCAGTATAATATTAGCCAAGGTAAAAGGCACATCATGTTAACAAATTTGAGACACATGGCACATTCACAGAAGGTCGCTTAGCCCCTTACACCTGAAGTCATACTTTATATAATTGACAGTTCAAGGCACACACTTAAATTTTATACTATGCTAATGGTTGCACACTTCGGCAAAACCTGGCTCTCGCCACTTTGTGTCAACAATTTTGAAAACGGGCCAAACCTTGGAGTCTACAATCTTTTTCTTGAAACACGTTGTAAAAATTGGAGTTCCCATTTGAAACTAGACCTTTAACACACGGAAGTAATTGCTACATTTTTTTCATTTTGGTATCCATGATGTTCTTGACGTACTATTGTCTATACAACAAGTGTATATATTTTTCGACCGAGCTGTATCAGTGTTTTGCAGGCTAATAAAATCATTAGGTCATTCATTCAACACCAGTGGCGGTTCTGGCCTCTCTTACGCCCAGGGCAAAACCCTAATTACCGCCCCTCCTCTATCTCCTAAAACCTTCCAGGCTAAATTTATTAAAGTTTTCCATTTATTTAAATAAACGGTCTACTTACTTTTATTTTCAAGGAGTGCTGATGAAGATATGGGAAAAATTAAAATTTCGGATTCAATCTTCTTATACTTGCTACCAACTGCACCTTCGACTTTATTTTAATAAAAATAAAATTTTAAAATGATTATAACCGTTAGATTATTTATTTGAAATGCCCCTAAAATTTATGCGTCCAGGACAAGTGCTCTGTCTCCCCCTAAAACCACCCCTGGTCATGACTGTCATTTGCGCAAAATTCTTCAGTCAATGTTGATGGTAGTTATGCAAAATTTAAATATAACTGGCATAATTTTAATAATAACTAACTAATCAGTGATATAATAAAAATTCATAAATATGTGCAAGCCCAAGTTAATTTTCTCTAAAAGGGTTATACTGATTTCTTTTTTCTGACAAGTACTGTACTTTTTTACGTTAAAACGAGCAAAATATACAACAAACTATGTAGAGGCCCCCCATCATGCTTAGACCCTGCCTAGAGTACTATGGTAAACTTCACCCTTTACTTATTGAGTTAAAGTAAATAGTTAATGTCTGTGTATATTGTCAGATTTTTATTTCCTACGGTTTCTTGAGCCCTAAAATAATAGAATACTGACAGTCAATGAATACTAACCCACCTAAACTAAGGGAGGCTCTCATCGATAGGCGGGAAGTTATTTCACGGAGGCAGAAAGCTGGCCAATAAAACAGGGAGTTTAGACGAAAACATGGGGACAACTGCAAAATCTTGACTTTCCAAGAGAACCTCAAATGACACCCTTCCCCCGTCCATGCCTGACATAATCCAGGTATTTCTTACGCATATTTTTGGCCTGGTCACCAATATTTGACTACATACGATGTTAATTCTAAAGGTAAGTAAAACATGTGTATTCATACGAAAAGAAAGTTATGGTTGTTCAATTGCAAAGACAAGACAGAGCAGCTCTAATGTCTGCCAAAAGAATCCAAAAAATTGAGGAAGAAAACCAAATTCGTTTTCGTTTCCTTTGAGGCCAAATTGCTTTTATTACCTTAGTGAAAATTATGTATGCAGCTGGAGCAGCACCTACTCAGCGCTAAATTGAAGTAAAAAAAAGACCTTAAAAAACAAGTAATGAAAATTTACTTGAGCCCACTAAGGATGCACTTGCGGTGCCAAAGTGGACATAAAGCTTCCATTTAGGGTAGTTGCGACGGGTTCAATTTTTGCTTAAGTGAACGTCTCATGTTACTTTTGGGTGCAGATAAATTTGGAACATTTAGTTTCGATTTCAAAATCTCCTAAGCTGGGTTATCTTCCAAAACAAAACTGTTAAATAGGGTATATTGTATATACATCTTTAGACATAAAATGTTGGCATTGCACGTAACCAAATCATCTTTTTGATTGTCGATTCAAATTGTAGTGTCATAGCACTTAAGGAATTTGGGTTATGCAACCAATTGTGTCTTATGACCTTTGTGACTATTTATAGGGTTTGTGCCGGTACCACTAGCACAAAAATCTATCTTTCATTTATATTTCATCCTTTTCATTATGTACATGTTAGTAGAATATGGAGAAAAAGAATCCAAGAGATCAACATTTTGTGGAGAGCAGGGATGCAGGGAAAACCCTTCAGTTTTTCCTGTATGCGTGCTGGTATACAATAACAAGCTTTGATGAGGCCAAAATTGCAAACAAAATTCGTACATAAACGATACTTTGCTACAAGATGCATAATTTTTCCGGGACGCAATCCTGCAAAAGAGGGTGTTTATTATACCCAATATTTGGACTATAACACATTATGCTGTTTAAGGCCTGGTTTTCTTGTAAGGGTTTCCAGAAAATCCTGAAAGAAATTATTAAAAAAACAAAACTTTTCTGATAAAACTTAAAAGGAACAAAACTAATTGCTTCACAACTTATGCAATGTAATGGGATCAATTTTCAAAAACCTCAAAATTTTCCAATTAAAGTTACCCAAGTAAAAATAAAATCACCCAGAATATGAACCTGAAAAATTCAAGTAACCTACAGATCGAGCAAGACTCAAGCGTTCAATTTAACATAGTGAAACAAATTTATCTAATTCAAACATACATTGCAAGAATATTTCCCACAGAAAATCTAATAAATAAATCCGCCTTTGTGTCACCAATGTATGCAATAAATATCAGTCTGACCAAATCTTATATGACAGGCGACTAACAATGTAATTTAAATCTTAAGAGCTTAAACTTCCAAGCTATCAAGAGATGGTAGAATTTATTATACAAAAAAATAGTCACTCGAGATACAAAATATTTTTATATAATCTAATTGCATTGTTCTGAAAACTAAGTTTAGAACTATGTATCTCAATGTAATTAAATCGTATTGTCCTTTAACAACTTTCAGAGAAATAAATTATAAGCTTTCTGGAAACTAAGTGACACCTCACTAGCAAAAAGCTACAGTGTAAAACTTTGTTTTGTTATGAAAAATTCCAAAGTGATATCTGAAAGTCATAAATCGTAACTAAACTCAAGTAGCCCATTGGTGTATACCCTTCCAATAGTAATATAGGACATATAGTGGAACCAACAGAATCAGTGTAACGTACTTTTGAGTAACACCTGAACGTTAGCTAGGGCGAAATAGGGAAAAGCAGATAGTGAGGAATTAGCAATTTTTGATTCAGTCTTTTAGGAGTCTTTTACCAGTCTGGCGACAGTCTTTTGGAATCGATTGTGAGTTTATTATGTGAATTTTATGCGAACCTAAAAACAGTTTTATTGAACGTTATTTGTATTGCTCCAGTGAACAACTTTTAGTGCCTCTTACTGCAAAGTGTTTTTGATATTCCCGCCAAATCCTGTAACGATTATGTGAGTAAAAATAAATACATTACTTTCTTATTTTATTCTCTCTATGTTAGTATTCCTCAAGATAGTTAGTCCTTGTGGCTCCACTCGCTCTCAAGGGAACCTGAAACCTTTCTATCTGATTTCGACTCAGTATGGCCGTTAATACAAGCTCCCTATTTGAACCGCTAGTTTAAGCTCCCCACACAAGAAGTCCGCCTCCACTCAGGTAAGCCACTCGCGAACCATCAACTAAGAGTTTAACTGATAATTGCCCCTAGAAATAATCAACTTAAAAAAAAACTATACAAGCAATCAACTTAAAGTACAACAACAAGAACCATTTTATTGAAAACGGCCCCATTAAAGAAAAATAACAACTCTCTTTTATTGAAAACCCCCCCATTAGAATCTTTTATTGAAAACCCCCCCCAATAGAATCTTTTATTGAAACCCCCCCCTCCATTAGAATTGGCGCGGTCCGGTTTAAAGGAGCAAAACACAAGGACAAAATTTTCTACAAAAAAAAGATTATTGAAAAATATTACGAATAGAGAAAGTACGATATTTTGTGCATGCTTTGAAGTGCAATATTTTGTGCATGCTTTGAAGTGCAATATTTTGTTAGGCCTAAGTCCCCTTAAAATAGTAACAAAAAAAATAATTTGGAAGTGTCAAATTTGAATTATATAAAAAAAAATAAAACCAGTGCCGAATTTTAATTAACTTAAAAAAAAGAAAGAAAAACCAATATGTCGCTAGATACAAATGAACAATTGTTAAAGCAGAAACTTATCGCCAAAACAGTGGACATTTCAAAATCCTTTCCTTCATATAACGGTACTTCCATCCTTGTGGACAGGCGTAATCTTTGCATTTCGCCAATTTTGAGGAACTGCTTTGGTATCAGGGCCAACAGACTTATTTGGATTCAATCTTTTGAGCTGCACTTCTAAATACAGGAGTTTGATGGCGTTAGCTTGTATAGGTTTCTCAATATTTTAATCCAACATTTTTGGCAAGGCAGCATTATCTAGAGGTATGAAAACTGGCTTGAACTGCCTATTCATGACTTTGGCTATATCTTCAGGATTGGTTATACTATTTTTTTTCAACTGGGATTTCTGTTACTAAATGTCTACTGGGCTTTTCAATTGAGGGATATCTCCAAAACTTATTTGGATTGGTTTTGAAGATGATGCTAATGACTCCTTGTACTTGCTTGTAAGTTCTCTTGTAAGGTGCTGGACTTTATTTTGCATCATTTTAAAATTGTCATAATTTGCCTGTGTTGGAATGTCCTTGTATCTATTCCAGTTTTGTATTCTTTTGGATTGCCGGCCTGATTTCTCATGTCATGTAAGGGAGCGTTTCTGATCTTAGTTTCTAGTGGCTGCTGTATATTTTGCAGATTTTTATATGAGTAACCTTTTCATATCAAGCCAAACATCCTTTATTTTTTTCTTTTTAACAAAGGACTAATCTTGGTTAGCTAAATCTTGCCTGACCTTGTTTTTATTTGTAAACACATGCTTTCTAATGTTATCTGTTTGTGAGTACAACTTTATTCATCAAGTAATGCCTACATGGTCATTTGCCCCTAAAGGTGGCTTTGGGTCAACACTTTAGATCGCTTTCTCATCTTTAGCAAATAAGATATCCAGGATTCTTTGATTCTGGGCCCCCCGGTACCTAGTTGGGAATTTAATAGCCTGATCTAATGAATGCTTATGTAGGCACTCAAAGAGTGAGTCGGTCAGGTCATCATCATTACCTGTAGCAGCATAGCTATCAACCCATGAGATTTGGGGCAGGTTAAAGTTTCCAACAATTAATACATTATAGGAAGGATAGCTCATCACTGAATTTATAGCATTTGCAATTACAAGGTGGAAACTTTTATGACAGGGGAAACTGGGGCTCAATAGAGTGGACATTTGATATAGGAACACTAGGTAGCTTGTAGTTGTTCGCTAGGCAACGGAGATTCAGATGTAGATGAATTTAGTATCCAATTAAACCAATTCGTAGAAGTAACTCAAACGGACTTAAAATCATTAGTAGGCATGTTATTAATGATACTTAAGGGGCAAGCATTAACATTCTTAAGACAAATAGAAAATATAATAGGGGAAGAGAACAACCTCCCAATAAACTCAATCAAAAAATTGCTAAAAGCGTTCCGAGAAAGATTTGTTGAAACAAGTTCAACACACAAATTAAAGCATGGTACGGTATGTTTCGACGAAACACAAAATGTTAGGGAATACCTACACAAGGTAATGGTATCCATTGAGGCTAAATACGGGACAGAATCTGGTCCTTTATACGATAAAATTGTACTAAATGCTTTCATGCAAGGATTGAGCCCCAAACTGTACCGAATGATAATATCAAAACATATCCAAACATTAGAGCTAGCAGTTCAGGAAGTAGAGAGAATCATTGAAATTGACTCGATTGTAGCAAATCACAATAAGTCAATAATAAATAATGTAGAAGATACAACTCTGGGACGATCACGAAGGATTTCCCCAGCTTTTTTTTGAGAGATAATTCACCCAAACCGAACCAAAATAGATCTCCAACCTCTACGAGGCAAAAAATGGTACGTTTTGTACCCACGAATACGACAAACTACGTACAGAACCCCCCAATTATACACTATGCATGTAATAAACAGGGACATATTGCCAGAGAATGCCGTACTAGAAACAAATATACACCAGGAACCCCCAGTTTTAATAACCATTTGTTCGGGAGAACAAACTTAAACGCTACTGGGTCAGTAAGTTATAGAAGTAACCCCTCACGTCTCCCATCGTTCCGCAACCCCTACCAACAAGGATTTGTGTATCCAAATCCTTCCCCCAACCGACAAAATAATTATCGGTTCCCTAAGGAATAATGTCACCAATTACCAACGCATTAGCATTACATCAACAATTGGTACAATTCTTGAAGGAATTGTGAATACCGCAGTTACTAAAGATTCATTTGACAACACACCGCTCACAGACAGCCAACATGGCTTCAGATCTGGGTTCTCAGTTGAGACAAATCTTATTGATGCTTATGACATAACCCTGCTGACTTAACCCTTTTGGATTTTGCCAAAGCTTTTGATAAAGCCTATCATTGCTGGCTGGAGACAAAACTAATATTTATCCATCTGGATATTGTAGAATGGGTGGTGCAGTTTCTTGCAGGAAGAAAGCAAAGAGCTAAGGTATTTGGAGACAATGGACGAAATTTTTTTTTCAGACGTTGACAGTGGTGTGCCTCAGGGAACAATCTTAGGTCTAACTATGTTCAATTTTTTAATTAATAATTCTCCAGAAGCTGTAAAAATAAGATCAGCCTATATGCTGACGAGTCAAAGCTTATTGGCTCTGAGGAGTCATCAGTTACAAGAGCTTCCATGCAAGATGATCTGAATTTGATTTCAATACTGGAATTTAACATTCAGAAGCGTAAGTCAATGCCCTTTGGGAGAATAAACATAAGGTGATAGTAACATATGATAGGACGGGATGGTTCAAGACAATTAAATGACTCTTAGGCAGAGGAGAGAGATGTGGGATTTGTTGTTGATGAGCATCTAAAGTTTAGCAAACATTCACAAACAGCAGTTGCCAAAGCATCCCAGACCCTTGGCATAATCAAGCGTAGGCCTACTGTATCCACCAGATTATCCAAAGTTACCAAATGGTACAAGGGTCTTGTGCAACCATTGCTAAAATTTGGGATGTGTGTTGCAACACCCCTGAACAAGGGTGATCAGCCAAAAATAGAATATGCCCAAAGACAGGCAACATAAGCTGTTGATGGATGCAAGAGTCTTGATTGAATAAGCTAAAGCTCTCAATACTTGTGTACAGGTATCAAAGGAGTAGATCAAATTAATTTATAAACTTTTGAATCCTGAATCCTCCTGTCAAAAGCCATTTCAGTTTGACGAATTCTCCAGTACAAGGGGGCATAGTAAGAAGTTTTCCTAGAAAAGGGTAGATACCAGAGTTCGCGTGTAAAGTGTAAATTATGTTCTAGTCTTTAGAAGGTACAGGGGGTATTATCCCTGCTCCTCTTTGTGGTAGTTCTGCCTGTTTTGAGTTGGAGTTGATTATTTATTTTAATCTATTCGCAGGTTTTGCCCGTTCTTGGTTTCATTTATTTTTTTAGTGATTTACAGTAGTCTTTCACTGAAATGTTATTTGACTTTATCTTTGGTCATCTCTGGTTTAATGTAGCTCTTTACTTTTCTTCAAAGAACTTCTATTGACGAAACAGTTTTTTTTTTTTTTTTAATAAACCCAAATCATAGGACAGGGTTTAGCATGGATATATTCAATCTTTAAGACAAGTGTTGTGAAGCAGAACAATCGCATTTGACTGGGCGTTGATGTGAGGTTAACTCTTGTTTAAGTGTAAATTAAAAAAAAAAGTTGTGCAGTCAGTCAATCCTAACTTGCATAATCCTAAAAATAAGAAAACTAAACCTGTTTATAACTATCTACATCCTATCCAAGAATAGGTACCAACTTTCTATCTTTACAAAAAGGTGAATTTTAACCAAAAATTTGTCCAAGGTCAGTCACTCAATAATATAGTAACTGGCAAGGTTGCCAAACTATACCTTCTATAGAGTCCCACTATAACTTAAATTAAAGTTCAGGTTCTGGGCTATTATATGAGATTACTTAACTGAATTTTTAACTAACCGGCAGTGCTATGGATGGCTATAAGTGTCCCCTGTACATTGGAAGTGGTCAGAAGTCAAGAACTACAGGAGGTATCTTAATTTGTAACACTAAGTAGGATCAATCATATTATCACGTTTCTTTCCATTGTTGTAAACTTTCTAAAATCGTACCAAATAAGGTTTCCAGTGAAACTTAAATTGAATATGCAAGTCAAGCTTGAAACGAACAAAAATCACTACAAACAAGAGTTTGGGTATCGCCTCTTACTCTCACTGTAAAAGTATAAAACCTATTACGTCATGGCGCTTTACTGAAAACTATATGTGTCTTGAACAGTCCTTTGAATGCAAAATCTAAAACCTTTTGACAGTGTAAAAGTCTAAAAGCTATATGTGTCTTGAATAGTCTTGGAAAGTATAAACAAAATCAAATTGAATGTTTGATATATAATGATATTAGTTGTTTAAAGATCCATAGATTCAAGATTTTATTGCACTGTAATTTTATTTTAATTTTCAATGCTGTAAGAACTGGAAAAGAAAATATTTGTAATAAAATTCGTTTTCAGTGAAGCGCCAATGACGCAAGTAGACTTTTTAGGTTTTTACAGTTAAGAAAGGCGACAATTTTAGGGTTCTTGCACAATTTTGGACAGAACTAATAAATTAAACTGAATATTTGATGCATAATGATATTAATTGCTGAAAGCTCATAAGTTCAAAATTTCACCGTAATTTTAATGTTTATTTTTAATATTAAGCACAAAAGAAAACATTTGTAATAAATTTGTTTTCAGTAAAGCGCCAATGACGCAGTAGATTTTAGACTTTTACAGTGAGAGAAGGAGGCGATGCCCAATCTCTTGTTTGTAGTGATTTTTGTTCGTTTCAAGCTTGATTTGCACATTAAATTTAAATTTCACTCGTTTTAACATTTATTTATTCATTTACATTAGTATCTATTGTCTGTTTGTTTGCATTGATTGTTTACTTAATTTCTGTTCGCCTGGGTTTCATTTATACTTCAATAGGAAAACATTTTTCTTTAGTTTTAAGCTTGATTTGCATATTCAATTTAAGCATTATTTGCTTTAAGACTTATTTGTTCATTTATATTACTACTTGTTGTATGATTTTTTGCTATGACTGTTTATTTAATTTCTGTTCTTTTTGGGTTTCATTTATTCTTTAATAGTAATTTCTGGTCGTTTTGAGTTTAAATTTTAACAGGCAATTCAATCTGCTGATATTAAGTTTAAAATAGCCATTATTTTTCTTTGAAATAATTATTTTTGGGAAAGTTTTTTTTAATTAGTTTTTGTTCGTTTTTCATTGAATTTTTTTTTAATACCTTATTTCAAAATCAAACAATTTTTTCAAAATCATATGTTCATCAAAGTATCAAAACAAAATCGCGCTGCCTAAGTAATGAACGAAGTTAGCATAATGTATTATTTATTTTTCTTCCATACCAGGGCACTTCGTACCAAAGAAGTTGTTATAGAAACTTGGAAAAGGGCTCATTCGATTAGAAATTGGAACGAATAGTGCCCTTTTTAATAGTAGAAAATGATTGGAAGGCAACTAACATCCCTACCACGACCACCATTTCCCTAAACATATCCAATCAAAATTTTGAGATAGACCTTTTGTTCAGTGTAGTTGATTTCCAGATAGAAATTATGTTTTGAGGAGGACCCCCCCCCACAGCCCTCAGGGCAAGGGTTTTAATTTATGGCCTAGGGGCATATAAGAACGATGTTGGTACAATGTATTATTTATTATTTTTTTTCCTTTAGACCAGGGCACTTCGTATCGAAGAAGCTGTCGTAGAAACTTCGAAAAGGGCTCATTCGATTGGAAATTGGAATGACTTGTGTCCTTTTTAATAGTCGAAAGTGATTGGAAGGCAACCAACACCCCTTCCACGCCCACCATTTCCCGAAACACATCCAATCAAAATTTTGAGATAGCCATTTTGTTCAGTGTAGCTGATTTCCATATAGAAATTATGTTTTTGAGGGCTAGTTCGATTGGTAATTGAAATGGCTAGAGCCTTTTTAATAGCCGAAAGTGATTGGAAGGCAACTAACACCCCTTCCATGCCCACCATTTCCCCAAACACATCCAATCGGATGTGGGGAAATTTGAGGGATTATTGCAATAATATTTATCAATTTGTTTGATTTTTTTTTGTTTTTTTTTAGTAGTGCCATAATAGAATTTTTAGTTGTGTTGTTTTGCTAGCCCGTCGGCGGGGGATATTGTTTGGTTCTTGTTTCTTTATATTGAATTATGTGTTGGAAGTTAGAGTTGGCCAAACAAACCGAAAGGTTCCTTGGCGTTTGTTATTTTGTAAATTATGTGTAAATAAAATTATACTCATGAAAAAAAAATCAAAATTTAGAGATAACCATTTTGTTCCACGCAGTTTAAAGTTCAGGTAATTATACTTTTGAACAGGACACTCCCCCCACAGTCTTCAGGGCAAGGGTTATAAGTTCTGCCCTGGGGCCATATAAGGTTCTTATTGAAATCTTTGTCGTAAAAACTTGAAAAAGGGCTCATTTGACTGGAAATTCAAAGGGCTAGTGCCCTTTTAAATAGTCAAAAGTGATTTGAGGGCAACTAATCCCCCCCTTCCCCAAACACATCCAATCAAAATTTTTAGATATCAATTTTGTTCAACGTAGTTGAACGTTTTGGAATTTAAGTCTTTAAGTATGACAACCCCCCCCACAGCCCTCAGGGCCCGGGGTGTAAGTTGTGCTCTGGGGGCATAAGGTTTTTTCTAGAAAGCAATGTTGTAGAAACTTCGAAAAGGGCTCATTCAATGGTAAATTGAAAGGGCTAGTGCCCTTTTTAATAGTTAATAGTGATTGAAGGGCAACTAACCCCCTTCTCATGCCCACTATTTCCCCAAACACAACCACTCAAAATTTTGAGATAGTCATTTTGTTCAACGTAGTTGAAAGTTCTGGAAATTAGGTCTTTTAGGATGATATCCCCCTCAGAGCCCTCAGTGCAAGGGTTGTAATTTATGCCCTGGGGGCATATAAGAATTAAGCAGAAAGTTAGTGTAGAAATTTAAAAAAGGGCTCATGTGATTGAAAATTGAAATTGCCCTTTTTAATCGTCAAAAGTGAGTGAAGAGTAATTAACCCCCCTCTTACTCCCACCATTTCCCCAAACACATTCAATGAAAATTTAGAGGTAGCCATTTTGTTCAACGTAGTTGAAAGTTCTGGAAATTATGTATTTAAGGATGAAAAAACCCAGAGCCCCCAGGGCAAAGGTTGCAAATTATGTCCAGGGGGCATATAAGGTTTTTAGAGATAGAGTTGTCGTAAAAACTTCAAAAGGGGCTCATTCAATTGGACATTGAGAGGGCTAGTGCCCCTATTAATAGTCGAAATTGATTGAAGGGTAACTAACCTTCCTTACACACCATCCATTCCCCCAAACACCTCCAATGAAAAGTTTCAGATAGCCATTTTGTTAAATGTAGTACAAAGTTCTGAAAATTAGGTCTTTGAGAATGAAAATCTCCCCCCCAGCCCTCAGGGCAAGGGTTGTAAGTTGTGTCCTGGGGGCATATGAGGTTTTTATTGAAAGCGTTGCCGTAAAAACTTGAAATGGGCTCATTTGATTGGATATTGAAAGGGCTAGTGCCTTTTTAATAGTTGAAAGTGATTGGAGAGCGACTAACACCCCTCTCACACCCACCATTTCTCCAAACACGTCCAATCAAAATTTTGAGATAGGCATTTTGTTTAACCCCTCAGGGCAAGGGTTGTTCTGAAAGTTCTAGAAATTAAGTCTTACAGGATGACAACCACCCTCACAGCCCTTAGGGTAAGAGTTATAATTTATGCCCTGGGGGCATATAAGGTGTTTATAGAAGGCGTTGTCGTAGAAACTCGAAAAGGGCTCATTCGATTGGAAATCGAAAGGTCGAGTGCCCTTTTTATAGTCGAAAGTAATTGGAAGGCTTGACATTTTTCATAGGCAGCGCAATCGCACTGCCTAAGTAAAGAACGATGTTGGCAAAATGTACTATTTTTTTCTTTATACCAGGGCACTTCATATCGAAGAAGTTGTCGTAGAAACTTCGAAAAGGGCTCATTCGATTTAAAATTGGAGTGGCTTGTGCCCTTTTTAATAGTCGAAAGTGATTGGAAGGCAACTAACACCCCTTCAATACCCACCATTGCCCCAAACACATCGAATCAACATTATAAGATAACCATTTTGTTCGGTGTAGTTGATTTCCTGGTAGAAATTATGTTTTTGAGGAGGACACTCCCCCAAAGCCGTCAGGGTAGGGGTTGTAAGTATACTCTGGGGGCATATAAGTTTTTTTTTGTAGAAAGCGTTGTCGTAGAAACTTCAAAAAGGGATCATTTGATTGGAAATTGAAATGGCTAGTGCCCTTTTTAATAGTCGAAAGTGATTTGAAGGCAACCAACACCACGAACACCATTTATCCAAACCCATCCAATCAAAATTTTGAGATATCAATTTTATTCAAAGTACTTGAAAGGTCCGGAAATTATATCTTAGAGGATGACACTCCCCCCACAGCCCTCAGGGTAAGGGTTGTAAGTTATGCCCTGGGGACATGTACGGTTTTTATTGAAAGCTTTGTTGTAGAAACTTGAAAAAGGGATCATTCGATTGGAAATTCAAAGGGCTAGTGCCCTTTTTAAAAGTCGAAAGTTATTTAAGGGTAACTAACACCCCTGTCACGCCCACCTTTTCCCAAAACACATCCAATCAAAATTTTTAGATAGCCATTTTGGTCAACGTAGCCTAGTTAAAAGTTTTAGAAATTAGGTCTTTGAGGATGACAACCCCTTGCACCTCCCGGGGCAAGGGTTGAAAGTTATGCCCTGGGGGCATATATGGATTTATAGATACTGATGTAGTAGAAACTTCAAAAAGGGCTCATTCGATTGGAAATTAGAAGGGCTTGTACCGAAATTACGGCTCGAAACCCCTATGCCTTCCCAAGGCCAGAACATAATTTGCACTTTACTGAAAAAAATACAAATGAATATGAATTGTCAATTTAATATACATATACTGATATTTTGTAATCAAAATGTGAATATTATTTAATTTATTAAAGTTATAAAAGTAAAAACATTTATATTTTTTCAGTAAAGTGCAAATTATGTTCTGTTCTTGGGATGGCATAGGGGTTTTGAACCCTACTTAAGTTAATTTCTGCTCATTTTGAGTTTGACTCGGTTATTTATTGTAATTTCTGTTCGTTTTGGGTTTCATTTATTTATCAATGCTGATGTTTGGTAGTTTCACGCTTGGTAGATTATTTTATTTAATTTTTGCTAATTTTTTGTTAAATATAGTTCTTTACTTTTCTTTGAAAAACTTATGCTGTGCAAAAAGTTTTTTTTAATTAATCAAATTAAAAAATGAGGTCGTGTCCATCTCAGAGTTTGTATTATCTGACGTTTGAACTATGTTTAACAAAAAGGCTATCTCAAAATTTTTACAGTGTTTGGGAGAAAAAGGGCGTAGGAGGAGGGGGGCTAATTGCCCTTCGATCTCGATTGACTCTTTAAAAGCGAACTAGAACTTTATATTTTCTATCAAATGAGCCCGCTTTAAAGTTTATATGAGCATCCCTTCTATAAGAAACATATATGCACCCAGGGCATAACTTACAACGCCTGTCCCCGTGCCCTGGGGTGTTGTATAGACCCCGGAGTTTTAACATCTGATGTTTAAAACTAATTTTATTTTTAACAGAATGGACGCCTCAAAATTTTTATCGGATGGGTTTGGGGAAGAAAAAGGCGTGAAGGGGGGAGTGGCTAGTTGCCCTCGGATATGTCTTGACTCTGAGAAAGTGAACTAGAACTTTTAATTTCAAATCAAGTGAGCCCTCTCTGAAGTTTATACGAGCATTCCTTTCATAAGAACCATATACAGCCCCAAGACATAACTTGCAACACCGGTTCCTCGAGCCCTGGGGGTTGTATCAACACCGAAGTTTTGTTATCTGACCTTTGAACTTAAAAAAAATGGCTTTCTCAAAATTTGTATCGGATGGATTTGCGGAAAAAAGGGCGTGACCTCTTTTGACTCTTAAGATTGAACCAGCATTTTCAATTTCAATTTAAATGAGCCCTCCCTGAAGTTTATACGAGCATCCCTTCCATAGGAACCATATAGTCCACCAGGACATAAATTGCAGCGCTTGTCCTGGGCCCTGGGGGGTTTTAACGACACCCGAGTTTTTGTTATCTGACCTTTGAACAATTTTTAACAAAATGGTCATATCAAAATTTTTATCGGATATATTTGGGGGAAAAGAAGCGTGGGGGATAGTTACACTCTGATCTCTTTTGACTCTTAAAAAACTGAACTAGAACTTTCAAATTTCCAAAAAAATGAGCCCTCACTGGAGTTTATACGAGCATTCCTTCCATAACAGCTATATATGCCCGCCGGGCATAACTTACAACACCTACCCCGGGCCGTGAAGGATGGTGTTGACCCCTAATTTTTCGTTAAATGATCATTGAACCGTTTTGAAAAAAATGGCTATATCAAAATTCTTATCGGACGGGTTTGAGGAAAATAGGGTATGGAGGGGGGGGGGGGATAGTTGCCCTTTGATCTCTTTTGACTTTAAAAAAGTGAACTAGAATTTTTAATTTCCAATCAAATGAGTCCTCTCCGAATATTATACGAGCATCCCTTCCATAAGAACATTATATGCCCCCAGAGCATTACTTACCACGCCTGCCCCTGGGCCCTGCGGGGTTGCATCGACACAGGAGTTTTTTTTATCTGATCTTTGAACTATTTTTGACAAAATGGCTATCTTCAAATTTTTATCGGATGGGTTTGGTGAAAAAAGGGTCTGTGTTAGGAGGAAGGGGGGCTAGTTGCCCTCAGGATATCTTTTGACTCCTAAAAATTGATCTAGAACTTTCAATTACCAATCAAATGAGCCCTCAATGAAATTTATACGAGAATCCCTTTCATATCTTTTGACTCCTAAAAATTGATCTAAAACTTTCAATTACCAATCAAATGAGCCCTCAATGCAATTTATACTAGAATCCCTTTCATAAGAACCATATACGCCCCCAGGACAACACTTACAACGCCTACTCCTCGGGCCCTGGGGGGTTGTGTCGATACCGGAGTTTTTGTTATCTAATTTTTGAACAATTTAAAAAATAAACAGCTATTTGCCGCGTATGGGTCAAAATTTTTAGCAGATGGGTTTGGGAAAACAAGGGAGGGGGGGGGGGGCCAGCTGCCGGTCATTCTCTTGACACTTAAAAAGTAAACTTTGAATTTCCAATAAAATGAGCCATCTATGAAGTTTATATGAATATTCATTTCATATGAACCATACATGCCTTCAGGGCATAATTTAGAACGCCTTCGTCTGGGCCCTGGGGGGTTGTATTGACACCGGAGTTTTCCTTATCCGACCTTTGTACTATTTTTAAAAGAATGTTTATCTCAAAATTTTCAAAAGATGGTTTTGAAAAAAAAAATGGCGTGGGGGGAGAGGGTTAATTGCCCTCGGATCTCTTTTGACTCTTAAAAAGTGAACTCAAACTTTCAATTTCCAATCAAATGATCCCTCTCTGAAGTTTATACATGCGTCCCTATCATATGAACCTATATGCCCCAGGGCATAGCCTATAACACCTGCCACCGGATCCTGACGGGTTATGTCGACACCTGAGTTTTATTATCTGACTTTTGAACAATTTGTAACAAAAAGACTATTTCAAAGCTTTTAACGGATGCATTTGGGAAAACGGGGGCATGGGGGGGGGGCTAGTTGCCCTCCAATTTCTTTTGTCTCTCAAGACTGAACTAGAACTTTCAATTCTCAATAAAATGAGCCCTCTCTGAAGTTTTTACGAACATCCTTTCAATAAGAACCATATATTCCCCCACGGCATAACTTACAACGCCTGTCCCCGTGCCCTGGGGGGTTGTATAGACCCCGGAGTTTTAACATCTGATGTTTAAAACTAATTTTATTTTTAAAAGAATGGACGCCTCAAAATTTTTATCGGATGGGTTTGGGGAAGAAAAAAGCGTGGAGTGGGGAGGGGCTAGTTGCCCTCCGATTTGTTTTGACTCTGAGAAGGTGAACTAGAACTTTTAATCAAATCAAATGAGCCCTCTCCGAAGTTTATACGAGCATTCCTTTCATAAGAACCATATACAGCCCCAAGACATAACTTGCAACACCGGTCCCTCGAGCCCTGGGGGGTTGTATCAACACCGAAGTTTTGTTATCTGACCTTTGAACTTAAAAAAAATGGCTTTCTCAAAATTTGTATCGGATGGATTTGCGGAAAAAAGGGCGTGACCTCTTTTGACTCTTAAGATTGAACCAGCATTTTCAATTTCAATTTAAATGAGCCCTCCCTGAAGTTTATACGAGCATCCCTTCCATAGGAACCATATATTCCACCAGGACGTAAATTGCAGCGCTTGGCCCCGGGCCCTGGGGGGTTTTGTCGACACCGGAGTTTTTGTTATCTGACCTTTGAACTATTTTTAACAAAATGGTCATATCAAAATTTTTATCAGATGTATTTGGGGGAAAAGAGGCGTGGGGGATAGTTACACTCTGATCTCTTTTGACTCTTAAAAAACTGAACTAGAACTTTCAAATTTCCAAAAAAATGAGCCCTCACTGGAGTTTATACGAGCATTCCTTCCATAACAGCTATATATGCCCGCCGGGCATAACTTACAACACCTACCCCGGGCCGTGAAGGATCGTGTTGACCCCGAAGTTTTCGTTACATGATCCTTGAACCGTTTTGAAAAAAATGGCTCTATCAAAATTCTTATCGGACGGGTTTGAGGAAAATAGGGTATGGAGGGGGGGGGGATAGTTGCCCTTTGATCTCTTTTGACTTTAAAAAAGTGAACAAGAACTTTCAATTTCCAATCAAATGAGTCCTCTCCGAATATTATACGAGCATCCCTTCCATAAGAACATTATATGCCCCCAGAGCATTACTTACAACGCCTGCCCCTGGGCCCTGCGGGGTTGCATCGACACAGGAGTTCTTTTTATCTGATCTTTGAACTATTTTTGACAAAATGGCTATCTTCAAATTTTTATCGGATGGGTTTGGTGAAAAAAGGGTATGTGTTGGAGGGGGGGGGCTAGTTGACCTCAGGATATCTTTTTACTCCTAAAAATTTATATAGAACTTTAAATTACCAATCAAATGAGCCCTCAATGAAAATTATACGAGAATCCCTTTCATATCTTTTGACTCCTAAAAATTGATCTAGAACTTTAAATTACAAATCAAATGAGCCCTCAATGAAATTTATACGAGAATCCCTTTCATATCTTTTGACTCCTAAAAATTGATCTAGAACTTTCAATTACCAATCAAATGAGCCCTCAATGAAATTTATACGAGCATCCCTTTCATAAGAACCATATACGTCCCCAGGACACCACTTACAACGCCTACCCCTCGGGCCCTGGGGGGTTGTGTCGACACCGGAGTTTTTGTTATCTAATTTTTGAAAAATTAAAAAAAAACCAGCTATTTGTAGCGGATGGGTCAAAATTTTTAGCGGATGGGTTTGGGAAAACAAGGGCGTGGGGGGGGGGGCTAGCTGCCGTTCATTCTCTTGACTCTTAAAAAGTGAACATTGAATTTACAATCAAAAGAGCCATCAGTGAAGTTTATACGAAAATCCGTTTCATATAAACCAAACATGCCTTCAGGGCATAATTTAGAACGCCTTCGCCTGGGCCCTGGGGGGTTGTATTGACACCGGAGTTTTCCTTATCCGACCTTTGTACTATTTTTAACAGAATGTTTATCTCAAAATTTTCAAAAGATGGGTTTGAAAAAAAATGGCGTGGGGGAGGGGGTTAGTTGCCCTCGGATCTCTTTTGACTCTTAAAAAGTGAACTCAAACTTTCAATTTCCAATCAAATGATCCCTCTCTGAAGTTTATACATGCATCCCTTTCATAAGAACATATATGCCCCAGGGCATAGAAATTATTAAAATTAAAAAAAAACTTGTTTGTGGTATATATTTTCCCCTGAGCTCATGGCCCCAATGGATATATCCTCTTTTCTCTTTTTAAAGACTTTGGCCTCTCTTCTATCCAAAACGAAGTTATGTTATTACCTGTGAAGATATAACTGTCTATTGCTCATTTAAAACGTTAATGACCATTGCCGATCATAGTTTGTAAGTTAGCATCGATTTACTATAGTTCAATGCATCTTCCTAAACACTTTTTTCTTAGCCTAATTATACAGAAGCGAACGATTTTGGAACTTGGGAAATGACTCTTTTGAATTTAAATTGAAAATCTTGAATCAGGTCCAAATATAGCATGCAGATTAAGTGCAAATCAAGTAACAACTGGCTTGGTGACAAAAGAGATGTTATCCACAACCTGGATGTTTAGAAAAACTTACATTATTGATATCGTTTTTCTTTCTCAGTGATTGGAATTAGTCATTTTTTATTATATTTTGGAAAATTATTCTATTGCTCTTTCCTTTCAGTTTGTTGTATGCAGGATTTGTTTTGGAGTTTATTTTTCCTTAACTGTATGTATCCTAGCTCTTCTAGCCTCCTTGGGGAAAGGGGCCAACCATCAAATTGGTATGCAGAAGCTGAGACCCCCCTTGCTGCTATTGCCATTGCTATATCTCCTATCTCTATTGATGAGAGCCAGAATAATACTATGATGACAGTCCCAGAGTCCCTAAACCCTAAAACTGATTCCCAGCTCAGTGGTGATTGTCAGACATTTATTAGAAATCAGAAATGAAAAAAAACCTTCACAAACCCTCCTGAAACAACAGAAATCTCTAAGACAGTCCCAGCTAAAGAAATGGAAAACAAACCTATCATCCTTTCCACCCCAACAGTAAAAGATCAAGTGTTGGCTACCAAAAATATCACCAACATTAGAATGAATTTTTTCAAATCTTTAAGATGTAGTTTCACTGGGAATGTTAGCAGAAATGGCTCTCTTACAGTTCTGTTCCTAGACAAAAAGGATGCCTGCCAAGTTCTTAACCAACATAGAATTCGTAATGTACCTGTTACTCGTGAATGGTTGAGTCCACATATGAAACACACAGAAAATGGTGATGTATAATGTCCCAATCGAACTATTAACTGCAGAGCTGAAATATGGTCTCATGAATAATAAGGGAGAAATGCTTGAGGTCCTTGAAGTCCATCGGATGGTCAAGCCAGATATTGACTGGCTACTAAACAGTAAGAGTGTCCTTTTTGTCTTACCATTGAGTACCCAGTTTGACTCATTATTCCTTTTTGGTCAACTTAAAGCTTATAAAACATACCAAGAAAGCCTATTCAATGCTCAAAATATTGTAAGCTTGGTCACTGATCTAAGTACTGCTCTGCCTCTGACACAATCTGCCCCAATTGTCTTCGTAATCACCCCGTTTCTAGTGAAATTAGATGTTCTATAGCTTCTAAATGCATCAACTGTGAAGGTGATCACCAGTCCACAGATTGTAGCTTATGTCCTCAATATATCCAACGGGCCAAAGTTTTAAGGCTAACCCATTAACAAAATGTGCCATTGTCTATGGCTACGATTGAGCTTGCTAAGCTTTCCAAAGGACCATCACTTCCAAGAATTAACAAGATTAAGGAAGCAATTTCAAACCTTTCACCCAACCCTTGGACATTCACTCCCAGAAATAACCAAAATCGGTCTGAGTTATCTCCAAATGAGATATCTATCCCTCAGCAGGCTATTGAGCGCCCCAATGTAATCAAAGCAAGCCCAGTCTTCCAAAATCCTAGATTTAGTCAAAAATCATGGGCTGAAAGAGTGGCAGCCTCATCTGATATATCCACTCAAGCAAACACTATACAAGATAGAGATGGTCGTCGTGTGTCAAAACTGATTAAATATGTTGCATCAGTTAACCTAATCAATGAAATTTGCCCAAATCCCTAAAATCTACTATAACTATGGATATTGCTGAATACTGCTTTTCTAATTCTATCTTTGAAAAGCTAGAAAAAGACTTATCATCAATTCTCACCAACTATAAAGCATGCCACCTATTCAACTCCACCCATGGCAATTAAGCCGTAGATCTTACAATCGAATTTTGTCTCTCTTAAGTCAAATAAACTTGATGATCTTATACAGATCTAATCCAATATGCATCTAATAATAAACTTGGGATTATTTGTCTACAAGAGATCAATCTTCATCAGTTCAAAAAATTTAAATGCCTGGCTACAAGTGCAACCAGAAAGAAGTACTACCGAATCTACCAATAGAAAAGGAAGGTGGAGTTGCCATCTTTATGCATGATTCGGTCCCTCATACCCCTCAACTATTAAATTTTTACCGGGATGAAATTAACGTCATAGGCATAATAGTAAAAGGTATTTTTATTTATTTCTTTTTTCAGCAATCAAAAAAAATTATTTTTTTCAATATACATATCAAAAGAATCGACTTCTAATTCTAGTTCTGCACATGAATAACTCAGTTAGTTTCCATACACCCATTAAAAGTTACGAGACAATAATTAATTCCTGTTGTGAAACGACATTTTGATAAGTCTTATCCGAAAACCATTGATGGAGCTTTACTTAATCCTGGAAACAAATTAGTGAAGGAACCTGTGATGTCACTTAGATCTGAGTTTCTTTTTCTCTGGGAGCCTACGAATCTGTAGGCTATTATTTTTTAGAGTTTATTTTCTACGTTAATAATTTTTACTGACGAGATATATTAAAGGGGAAATTTTGACGTTATTAACATACCGATTAAAGGAAAAAATGTATATATTTCTTTAGAGGCTCTTTATTCGTTTTCTTTTTCTCGGTTTATCACTACTTCATTCAAATATTACACGACTGGGAGCAACACTAGTTCTCGCTTTTTCCGTTTCCTGATTTGAATTTTGGATTGCAAACTTTTGTTTTTCCTCTTTATAATATTGACAAGTTTTCCCGTGGTCTCTATAGTGTGGCTTACAAGGTTCCGGGTTTGAGTGTGGTTTTGTTGCTTCGTCAAATGTACTTAGCCTCCGTTCCTTTTGACATTTGGCCTTTTTCATTAGTGATTTAACCACTTGTGCTGCTGAAGAAGGAACTTGCTGCTGTCTTTCTGGCTTCCTTAGTTTTCTCCATAATTTTTCTCTTAAGGAGGTTTTTCTTAACGATGGCTCAGGTTGAGTTATATCTGTTTCTGTAGAAAAATTATCGGTGTCAAATTCTGTTTGCTCGCGTCTGGTGAATGGCGTTTGTTCCAAAAGCCATTTTTGTGTTAAAACTGTAGGCGAGTCTAGCGTATGAAATTCCGACATTTCTTGGGTTTCTTCCAATTTCTTGGGTTTCTTCCTTGGATTGAACCTCTGGCTTATTATCTCTTAAGCCAGTAGGTGTCTTTTTAAATTCTTCTCTGTCGCTTTGATTTGCAGTATCCGATGGTAATTGAACATCTTCTCTCTTCTCTTGTTTTTTGTAGAAAGCTATTAGGAAAGACCGGGCTAAATACTCATTCCGCTTTTCCCAAATGGTGTGTTCGTTAAAAAGGTCATAGAATTCATATGGCCTTCTGATATATACTGGTTTAATTGTTTGATATATTCTTCATCTGGAGAAATGGGCTCTGATTTCCATGGTTTTGAGATAAATTCTTTTTTCATTCTATTATGGTGTACTATTTCTTTCTTTTCGTTATACTGATGCTTTAGAACACAGGTTAAGTTATTTGGTAGGATTTTTACAATTTTGTAAGGTCCGTCTCACTTCGGTTTTAATTTTTTGTCCCTTTCAGGTTGTTCTTGTGTACATAGACCAAGTCTCATAAACAGTAATTAGTCTCATTTTTGCTTTTTCTGTCATATTTTTCTTTTTGTTTTGTTTTTGCGTCTTCCAAATTGTCTTTAACCTGTTCCATAGCTTTTTTCATGCGCATAACCATTTCTTGTTTATATTGGTCAAGATTGTAATATATTCTATCATTTTGTATTTCATCCATACAAATTCTCGTATCTCTTAGATGTTGTACAATAATGCTGTTTCTTTTAAAGAACGTAAAAAAGCCGTATTCACTGCAAAAACTACGAATGCTAAGTGGTCATCCCACTCCTCATTTTCCTGCCTAGCGTGTATCCCCAGCATGTAAGCTAATTCTCTATGTTTTCGTTCAACTTTTCCATTAGCTGACGCCATGTAAGATTAGGTATATCAGCACTTTATACCTAAATTTTCTGTAATTTCGTCTAATAATTTGTCTCTAAAGCATGGCCCATTGTCACCAAGTAAAATTCGAGGGAAAATCCCGTTTTCCAAAAATAGCCGGTTGACTAAAACTTTTGCTACAGTGCTCAGTTTTTCGTCTTTAATTGGGAAAGCGTATAAATATGAGTTGAAATGATCAACTATGGTTAATACACACCGATTTCCTGTCCTGGGAACTGGTAAGCCTCCTCCTGTTCCCCAAATATCTATAAATATGAATGATCCTACCCGTGTAAGTGCTTGCTTTTTACCCTAGTCGGCCCTAAGCGTTTTTCGTGGTAACTTTTGGGTTTGGAAAACTTTACACATCCTTGTATGAAAGTGTTTACTTGTGAGTACATTTTTGGAAAATAAAAATTTCCCTTTTTTCTACCAATAATTTTCGCTTCTCCCATGTGACAGCCACTGGTTTCAGTCTTCATTCAGAGTTCATGGTGAAAAGACCTGTTTTGGATTCAAACCTATTGCAAAGAATAATATCAATGCAGACGAAAAAAATAGCTTTATCCTGGATTATAAACAAACCTGTGTGGCAAGTTTATTTTTAATGAACTTAATTTACTATTATTCAGCGCTCGTCACCTGACCATCACGTGTTCTTTGCGTGTGTTGGTTTAAATTATTTTTGAAGTGAATTTAAAACGAGATGAGCGTTTCCGAGCTTTTGTTTTCACTGCTGTTGAACTTTGTTTTTGAAAATTTAAGTGGTGTTGATGAAGCCATTATTTTACGGAAAGGAGTGGACATTTTTAAAGATTTGGAAACTGTTAAGTCAGAGAAAGCAAAGCTATGGAGTTTTGTGAATGAAAATGATCCCCCTGTCAGAAGGGGCACTAATGCAATTCTCAGTCACCTGCAAGATATCATAGACTTTATGAAGAAATGTCATGCCGATAGAAAACACGTCACAGCCAAGCTTACGAGCCTTGAGCAAGAGATTTCGCTAGTTTCTGCCAAGATTGATTCGTACAATCTGAACTTTCCTCAAATACCTGTGATTAGCCAACCTGCTGCGTGTAATATGCATGCAACAATTTTGATCTCCGATCCCCCACCTGAGCATGGTGACCCGCTAAAGCGAAAATCAGTAATAGACTCAATTTCTGGTCATCAGCTGTTGACCAGTGTGCGAGCGAATGAAAAGCGGTGGATGGTGAATATTGAGAAATCTGCAGCTGAAGATTTTTGCAAATCAGCAAATGAGGCTCTGCCTGGTTCTGGTGTGAAAGTATTATCTATAAAACACTCAGGTGTTATTCGAGAATTTCCATCTGATTTTGACCTTGAAATGCTACGGAACCAGTTTGGTATAATTGGGTCTAGTCGATTTGGAAGAAGCAAATCGGTTAAGCTTGAATTTGCAAGACGCGATTACTAAAGGATCATTTCTGCGAAATAGTGTGAAGATTGGTTATAGAAACCTCCGTGTTTATGGGTTCAAAGAATTTCCAAAATGTTGCTTCAAGTGTCGTTCCCCTTGGCACTTGGAAAGTTCATGTTCTAGTAGCACTACCAAGTGCGTTTGTTGTGTCGGGCCGCATTTATTTATGAATGGTGATCGTTGTACGGAATCTCCGAAATGTGCCAATCGTGGGGGATCTCATCCTTCTTACAGCCTACGATGCCCTGTGATTAAGAAGATCACTGATAAGGTCTATTCTCAGAAATGAATCCGGACATAAGTATAGTCTCATTTAATATTAATGGAACGAGAGGCAAGGACTTTTTTATTGATGATCTCTATGTAAATTACGACGTTGTTTGCCTCCAAGAACATTTACTGACTGCCTTTAGCGAAAATTTTCTGAGACGAAGCAGTGATCACGTTTTTGTGGGTCCAGCAAAAATTACGCGTGGTCGCCCTTCTGGCGGCCTAGCATGTGTTTTTAAGAAAAATATTTCTGGTGCGAGTCCTGTGCTTTTCCAATCAGATGACACTTTTCTTGCGGTGCATCTTGGTAATATTGTATTAATTAATGTGTATCTGCCATATAATGACTGTTCCATTCGTTTACTTCAGAATTTGTCTTGTTCTTGTAATGGTCTTAAAACTTTAATTCAAAAGATATCGGTCTTTTGTTTATCAAAGTCTGTTGTTTGTTCTGGGAGTATGTCTAAGAGTCGTGGTGTACGTTCTAAATGGTTTTATAAGCCTGATTGGAATGTTGCGAATTTTTCTGTTTATCTTATAACATTGGCTTCACTTCTAAGTATGATTTATGTTCCGTATAAGCTTTTGCAGTGTAGTCAGAATTTTATTTAAGCTGAATATGAAATAGACCGATATTATCATTCTATCCTCTCTGCTATGAAAGAAGCTGAAAAAATTTCTGTCCCAGTAAAGCGAATCCGAAAGAATACTCAAAAGCCTCTTTGGTCACTTGACCCTAACGTTAAGACCTGTAAAAATAAAGCTAAATTTTGGCTAAAAATTTGGACAGATAGTGGTCGGCCTAGGTCTGGTAATGTTTTTCTTATTAAACAGAAAACCAAATTAGAATTTAAGAAGTATCTAAAAAGTGTCTGATACCAAGGGCTTGATTCTCCATCTTCGCCTAAAGATTGGAGGGAAGTAATTAATTCAAGTAAAACAGATGATTCTGATGTAAGTAGTAATGCTATTCCACCAAGTTCTTGGCATGCATATTATTCGAAGATTTTCTCCGTTTTGAATTATTCTGTTCATAGAAAGTTTGGTGAAGCGTTTGTTAAAATTGTCCCTAGATTTCTAAGTCAGCGCTTTGTTTTGCATATATCGCGTTGTGAAGTTTTGAATGCTTTGAATCATCTTAAGTCGAAATCTATTGATACTGATGGTATCTCTAAAATGCATCTAACTCCCCAATGTGCTGAACTTGTGTCACATCTTGCGCTTTTGTTTCAAATGTGCTTGGCATCTTCTGTCGTCCCGGAAAGCTTTTTGTGTAGCAGCATTACTTCAATTTTAAAAAGAGGTAAACTGCCAGCAGATTGCTCTTCTTACCGTCCAATTTCTGTTTCTTGCAATATTAGCAAGGTCCTTGAGTATATTCTTTTACCTAATTTAACTCGAAATATTTCTTTCTTTCGTGAAAATCAACTTTGTTTCAGACCTGGTGTGGGGTGCCAACATGCTCATAGTGTCCTTTCTTCTATTCTACTTTCTAATTCTTCTAGGGTAAAGGCGTATATCTCTGTGCACTTGATCTTTCAAAGGCTTTTGATTCTGTTGTTCATAACCAGCTTTTCTTTTCTTTGGCTTTTTCTGGTGTTAATTTTTCGGTTATTTACCTTCTACTGTTTTGGTATTCTAATTCTTACCTCCGCCTGAAATCTTTTCCAGAAACAACTATTAAAGTGCTTCGTGGTGTTAGGCAGGGAGGTGTTTTATCACCAACGCTTTTCAAAATTTGTATTTCTACTGTTCTGGAAAAGATCTCAGGCACTTATTTTTCTGGTTCTACTGATATTTCTTACATTGCCTATGCTGATGACATTCTGTTGATTAGTCGTACTAAGTCTGCTCTTTCTGCGATGGTTTCCTTAGTTTCTCAGTCTTTCCTAAATATTGATCTATCCCTGAATCTTGACAAGCGTGAATTCTTATCTTATAATTGTCTTCGTCTACTCCTCTGGTATGTAATGAATTTTCTGTAATTTCTGTCTCTTCCTTTCGGTGGCTTGGTATTACTGTTTCTAATTCTCTAGCTCTCTTTCGTAAACAGATTGTTGCTGACTCAGTAAGAAAAATGCAGTTCAGTTATTCAAAATTTGTAGCAAACCGTGGAAAATATAACAGAAGAGCTCTTGGGCGCTTATTTTAGACTTTTTCTGATCATTCTGTGCTTTATTTTTCGAGTGTTCATTCTGTTCTTAAGCTAAAGGATTTAAAAAAGATTAAAGTTACATTTTTCAAATTTTGCGAATTTCTTTTTTCTCTGCCGCCATGGACTAGAAATCAGTATCTAGTTAAAAATTTCGATGTTACGGATGTAACTCAAAAGCTCGGTGACCTACACAAAAAGCTTTCTGCGGATGCATTTTGTAATATTGGCCCTGACCACAGTCTTTTACAGTTCTTTTCTTAGTTTAATTTAATTGCTAGTGTTTGTTGAGTTCTTTTTTGTTTTTATTTTTTATTATTATGTTTATACTCCACTTCTACTACTTGTTGTCTTGTAGTTGTGGGTAATAAATGATTGATTAATTGATTGATATGCCATCTGTAACATTTCTTTTTCCAGCGATTTTGGAACTACTGGAATAATTTTTAATTCATTTTTTCTATATTCTTGTGGCTCTCTGTAATATCTTATCAAAATATTTTTACTTTCATCTGGATCAAAATTTTCTAAGTCTTTCAAAAAATGTTTGAAATGTTCCAGCAGCTCTGTTCCGTTTAGTAAAAAGGATTTCATGGCTGAACAAAAATCATCTTAATCTTGATGATTCGAAATATTTCCATTAGATAGTATGTCCACGCCTCCCAGTTCGTCTTGGATGGCGGGTATTAAATTTCCTTCCGTATCTGGGTTCCGTAATAAATAGTCTGGTAGAATGTTTGTACGGCCCTTTATATATATTGGTATATATGAATACGCTTGAAAACGTAGTATTTATATTGTCAGCCGCGCTGAAGTATTTTGCTTCGTATGTAACCAAATTAGTGATTTTTTATCTACGCGTAAAATGAACTTTTTTCCAAGCAAAAATTGGCGAAAATATTCTCTAAAAACTAAAACTGCTAGGCATTCTCTTTCAACCGTTGAATATTTTCTTTCTGAAACTGTCAGCGACCTGATGGCGTATTGGGCCATCAGGCCCATTGATTTTATCCTTTCGGAATTTATATTTAATAATATGGCACCAATTCCGTGCCCCGAAGCATCTGTTTGTAAACATAAGTCTTTTGAAAAATCTGGTAGTTTAAGTATTGGTGCCTGTAATAATTGTCTTTTTATTTCATTCAGTGCTTGCATTGCTTTCGATGGACATTGGAATTTGCCGGTTTTTTTCAAAAGGTTGGTCAAGGGTTGTGCTATTGTCGCATAATTTTAATATATCGTCGGAAATAATTTAACAAACCACAAACTGATCTGCAATTTTTTTGATCTTTTGGTGGTTGTAATTGTTCTATGAACGTAAATTTTTCCGGATTTGCTGACATAGTACCTTGGTTTATCAGATGTCCAATAAAAACTAATTTTGGTACTACTTTTTTTAGCTTTTCTGGTTTTAATTTTAAGCCTGCTTTTTCAAATTTACACAGTATTTTTCTAAGTCCAATTAGATGGTATTCCAGGTTTTCAGTAAACAAAATTACATCATCTAAGTAAGACAAGGTATCTTTTTTCTTTTCTGGTTCGTCATCTTTTAACACGCAATTCATTAGTCGACTAAAACAGTTTGAACTAAATGATAATCCAAAAGGCATACGTTCAAATATAAACGTTCTTCCATCATCTAACATTACTGTTGCCTTGTGCTTAGTTTCTGGGTCTACGGCTATTTGCCAATATCCCGCTATAAGATCAAATCTAGTGTAGTATTTCGAACCTCTCAGAGAATCTAATATCGTATCAAGTCCTGGCAATTTCAAAACATCTTTTACCGTGACTACATTTAGCGCTCTAGAATATATGCATAATCTCCAGTTACTGTCTTTTTTTCTGACTATTACTAGTGGAAAACACCAATCGCTAACACTCTCGTTAATGATACCCTGTTCTTCCATTTCTTTTATTTGGTCGTCCAGCCATGGTTATAAATGCTAAGGTGTTTTATGCGATGTTTTCTTAATGGGAAGCCCCTGTGTTGGTAATTTGCACGTGATTAAGTGAGTTAATCCGTAATCCGCTTTGTATCTGGCGAATGTCCATCTAAAGTCCCAAAGAATATTTCCCATCTAGGTTTTTATATTTTTCGCTAAATTTTCTAAATTAAATTGTTGCAAAAATTCAGTTTTTGTCATTCCATACTTTTTGACGACATTTGCTCGTGGCTTGTAACATTTATGCTTGATTCCGGGCTTCCTAGTGATGTTATTTCTGTATTTGAAGTTTTTGCGCCGATCCTAGTGCTATTTGGTTTAGCTTTACTTTATTATTAATTAGATTGGAGAATTTTAAATATGAGATACCAGCATCAATTTTAATAACTTGATTTTCCACAAAAATTGTGGGAGATTCTTCGAGGGCCATCCCCCATGATCCCCCTATCATGACATCCATTGTTTTAACCTTTCTGTTTTTTTTTATTTAATGTCACTAGTACTTGAGCTGTTGTTCCCCCCTTCTATTGTGGTTTTTCCGTTTATTTTTAAGTTATAATCCGAGTCGTCACTCTCTTTATCTGTTGTTACGCAAATTTGCCTATTAGTATCGTTTGGCTTGCTTATGGTTTATCAGTTAGGGGTTCCCATACGATCCCATATTTTCTTATAGCCTCTGCTCCTAGAATAAAAGGAAATGGTAGCTGCTTACATATTATCGTCGTTACTGTTATTTCTTTATACCCTCTGCTAAATTTTAACGGACATTCCCCCAAAATTTTTCAGCTTGTGACCTGTTACTGATGTCAGGGTATTCTGGCATCTGCTCACGCAATCTTTTACACTAGGAGGAAGCCTCTTAAAACCCTCCCCCCGAATTAATGACTTAGACGCACTCGTAAGACCAAACGTTTAACATGAAATAAAAGTTCGAATTCACTGATCGTCTATCATGGATCTTTGGCAGGCTCATAGAGAAGCCATACCCAGTGTTTCACTGATTCAATGGATGGTGTCCTTATGGAATAAATTACCCCTGTTTTATCACTTAGCTCCCCATTTTTGTATTCTTCATCAAATTGTAAAATTTTAGCCCCAACTTTTAAATGTTGGAGGTATGAAACTAAATTAAACACTACTATTTAGGCGGATGTTTAAAAGGGTGTATGTTGTATATCAGTCAAATTATAAACTGCATCTAAAAGGAGTAAATTTATCAAATTGAAAAATACATGATGAACCCTTCACATGAGAACACTTCCAATTACAATGAAACAAAGAACACTTAATGGTTTATTCGGTATGAAGAAAAATTAAGTGCTAGCTATTTTCTTAGGTAAAAAATGAAAAGCTCATCCGTTTTAAATGTAATTAAATGAAATAATATGCAGACTGAAGTAGCTCCCGGATGATACTGAAATTTTCATCTTAATGTCACTTTTAATCCAAGCAAAATGTTAGGACGCTTAGTATCAGTTATTGAGTTTAAGCTTTGATTTCCAAATGCTCACAAAAATTACCAAATTTAAGAAAGTCGCAAAAATAAGTCACTTGTGGTCAAAATACTCAATGACTCCTCTTTGATCCCCACCAAGGCTCAAAGCTTCGGCTATGGTCATTTCCATGGAAATCTTCAAAGTTTCTTTTTAAAATGGCTTTCAAGGGTAGTTATGGGTATTTAGCCTTTTTTCTTTTCTTCAAAGCTTTAAAAAAAGTGTTATGATATTCCAAATGTTACTTTTGTTAATACTTTTTATTGAACGCCTCAAAAGACGAATTTTCTGGGATTACACCTATTGGGAGGCAATTCCATATAGCGACGGATCGTCAAGCAGAATTATGGATTTCTCCTAGAGAAGGGCATCCACTATTCAAAACTCATCGACGATCAGTGAATTCGAACTTTTATTTCATGGTAAACGTTTGGTCTCATCTACATCTACTTATCTATTTATTCTTATACTATACATTTACTTATCAAGAATATATAATTACCTCCAGGAGTAGGATACACTTAGCAAAACGCAGTTCTGCTTTTGGAAAGGACTTTCAATGGATCTTGCCGTTTTAAAATTGGTTGATTGGGTGAATAATGCATTTGATAATGACTTAATACCGGCAGCATTATTGTTAGACATAAAAAAGCATTTGGCACTATTGATCATGACAAATTAATATTAAACACCATAAAATAAATTAGCAGGGTAACAGGACTAGCGGCATATTATAACTTGTGACGAAGCCGTGAAGCCTGTATAAAAATAAACATCAGAAGGAAACGGCGGTGGAAATATTTTGTTCCGATAGAAAAACCAATCTTTATCAACATCCTTTGTTTGAATGCAAAGACAAGCCAAGGCCACAACACAAACAAAGGGAAACACAAGCCATTTACCCGCCAGTCACCATCAAAATAAGCCAGTCATGCAGAAAATTAGCCAATCGAGACAGACCTGTTCATACAACAACAGCTTGTCTTTTATGCCAATTTGTTCTCCCACTACTTTAGAAAAATCCTGTGCGCGCATACTAGTGGTACCTTTGAATCACATCCAAGTAAGCAGAAAACATTCAAACAATTTCAGCCGGTAGCTGAAATTTACGTACATATACCTCATTACATATAAACAGAATTCCGTGGAAGAATCTGAATTTCTGTTCATATGAATAATTACCCTTATTTCTGAGGATTTTTCCAACCGAAATTCTGTAGTAAAAATATTTTTAAGGGTTTACTAAAAAATATTACAGTAGGCCTATCTATAATTTAGACTAAATATTCAAATTTGGTCGAAAATTTTTAATTAGAACACACCCTTTTAATCGTGAACCAGAAAAAACTAAAATTCACGAAACTTATAGTCATTTTGAAATTATTTATGTACACAATATATAAGCAAGACAACGTGGGAGAAAAGTATAAGAAAAAAATAGTAGATTCTGAGCCGTAAATAAAAAGAATATAAAACACAATAAAAAGCCTTCGGGTTTTTGCTGGAGGGAAGCAGCCAAAGGCTTTTTATTTTTCTTCAGCTTTCATTGAAACATACCTTTTTTTATAATTTTTATTTTCAGTACTAAAATAATTACAAATTTTTGGGCGAATTAAAGCTAGAAAAAAAACATTTCAGTGTTCCTTTTTTTCAAATTTATAGTACAAGAAGAATTCAAATGACATTGAATGTCCTCAACGGGTGAAAACTTCTCGTCACTAACATTAAAATAAATAGTTTTATCTTTTCATCAATTTTCATGTTCCCATCACTCGCGATCGAATTGTCCTGATTTTTTTAGTTTTACGAGATTAATTTTTTTGTCACAAATACGAGAGTTGATACAAAGATAAATTTTTCTAATACAATCAAACGTCTTAACAAACAGCTTACAATTAAACAAATTTTGGCTAGGATGCACAAACTGCAAATGGGCTACCAAATTTTCATTATAGTTATACCTCTTGCCACGGATCTCGCGACTGAAAGGGTTGGGATTTTGGTGTAAACAAACATGTTGGTCGAAATAAGCAGACACAGCAAATGGTGAAATCAGAGATCAATAAATCATGAAAAAAATAATTGGAAATCAATAAATGTAGCAAAGTAAATTTAAAAATTGTGGAACAGTGGGTCAAACAATTCAACAACGGCCCAAATAAAATCAATCAACTAAAACTATGGAAGTAATTATACTAATTTTGAATTATATATCAAATTGGAAAGTAAATAAAACCATATTTCTCGTATAACAATAAGAATGAGCCAATTAAAAATTCTAAGCAAACTATGCTGAATTCTAGGATGTTTACATAAGGCATAATCATCAATTCCTTACACTTCATGATCTAGAACAACGGGAGGATATAGATCCCAAATACAACAAAAATAGACGTAGGCTACTCTATTTATCTTCAAACAATACCCTATTCTGTAACTTTTCACTTAAGGTGTAATTATTGTTCATCCTTTTTTATCAGTTTCAGTTTATTTAATGTGAAAACGCTGAAAATTAAAGCCGAGAAAAAGCCAAGTATAGAGTCTTCAGAAACACTCACATTTGCAAAATCTGCAGTGAATCATTTTCCTTCGGCATTTCACTTTCAAATAATATGAAAGGTCATGATGAAAAAGAAATTCAGCAATGTCAGTTTTACCGTTCAAATTTAAGAACAATCGTAATCTTGATTTTTGTTTCAAAACTCAAAATGGAAAAAGAGATAGTTCTTGTGAGTGCACTATTTTTAAAAAGACATACAGCATTCGTGGATCATTCACAAATCATATGCGATGGCATAGGCAGTTACTGCGTGCGACTGCACTAAATCATAATTTGGCAAGTGATCAAGTGTCTACAAATCATAGAGGTTTGACCTATGATATTTTACATAAATGTGCTACACGTGGGTCAACTTACAAATATCGCGTAAGTTTTTTACAGCATATGATATGCAACCCAGATCATAGAGAAAGTCATTTTTGTAATATTCACAATAAATCTTTTCTCTCGATCTGTTATTTCTACCTCAGACGGATATTTCAAAATCAAACAATAAAAATGAAATGTTTAAGTGTCCCTTTTGTCGACCCAAATTCAAAAAAGAACATCATCTTTATTGCCATTTAGTTGCCCACAGGGACGAAACATTAAAACTTATGCATTAGATGTATTATTTGCACTAATTCTTGTGCTTTGCCTTCTGAATTACTGAATCATTTACAAATGCACGAAAAGACGGAAGCAAGTGAAAAGAAAGAAATTGCATCTGCTGTGCAGCCATCAGAAAATTCAGATGCTGATCCTACAAGTAATTCAGAACCAATAATTAATAATATCGTTAGAGAAAACAATTTTAATGAGTGCGCTATTTGCAAAAAGACATACGTTCTCTAAACTCTTTGAGTCATGTTCTTAGCTATAAAATGAATGTCCCCATTATTAGGACTCCCCCTGAAATAAGCTTTTTAGTGAATAATCCCTCCCAAAATCTTGTGAATAGGCGCTTAAAAGGTGAAAAAATGACATTATCTTTATTAAACTAATGGGAGGGGTATGGAACTTGAAAAGTCAAAGGTAGGCACTTAAAAGAATAGAAAATAGTGAAAAAATTTCAAAGAAAAAACATATTTTACTCATTTCTGCAGGGCAGAGTCTTTTAAAACTCGGAGGAAGGGAGCATGTAACCTGGAAAGGTAAGAGTAAGCGCTTATAAAGGAATTTAGAAAGGAGTGAAAAGTTAGCAAGTCTAGAAAACATAAATTTAGGTATGAATAAGGTTAACAGGGGGACACAGATGACCCCCTCCAAAAACTAACGAGTAGGCGTCTGAAAAGCTGATAAACAAATTTATTTAGTTATTTAGGAGGGGGACACCTAAAAGAATAGAAAGCCATAAGTAGGCAGAGAATATAAGCTGATAAGAAAATGGTGAAAAAATAGGCTTCATTATGTTGAAGTGCAGGCTTATTTAGAGTCTTTAAAACTAACGGGACGTAAGTAAGCTGAAAAGTCAAAAGTTGGCACTTAAAGATTAGTAAAGAGTGGGAAAATTTACGTTATCTCTGGGGGGTGGCAGAGTCTTTTAAAGCAAAGGGGTAAATAAGCTGAAAAGAGAAATGCAGATACTTGAAAGAGTGAAAAAGAGGAAAACAAGCTTATTTAAATATTTCTATAACATGGTCCTTATAGATAAAAAAAAACAGTGAAAAGACAAAGTAAAATGGGTATATAAGGGGTAAAAATTATAATGAAAAGAACCTCACCTCTTCAGATTCTGGTGGTGCTAAACTAGGAACCGCTGGCTCAGACAGTGGATGCTGGAGGATGCTGATAACGTCATGACCTTGCGCATGTGGGCAGGTCTTGAAGCTCCCGGCAATGCTTGATAGAAAGGTGGACGGAGCAGCAACGTCCTAGCCGTTTATAGGCGGGGTAGACTGAGCAGTGATGTTCTGACCTCTCACGGATTGGGCTGCGGCTTGTGCAAGCAAAGCTGGTCTGGAAGGAGCTGAACGGCCATACTGGAAAACTGCTGCCCTCGCAGGGGTTTTATCACTGGTTCTTGGGTTTTATCACTGGTTCTAATCCTATGCAGAATGATTAAAATTATCGAGGATAGTGAAAAACAAAATTTCGACACTGGTAGATACATCAGAAGAAGTGAATTTTCATGCTGATTTCGAATATAAAAGTTTCATTAGGTTAAATCTCACTCATAAAAAGTCACAAGCCTGAGAAAATTTGCTTTATTTTTGAAAAAAGGGGTGAGGAAAGCTCCTCTAAAAGTCTTAGAATTTTATCAAAAATCACAATTTTTACTCTAAAATTTCTTTCGTTTATTAGAAAAAATTTCTAATAACCGAATTCTAATACCCGTCCTTGATGGTTCAAATCAATAACTAACTCAATAATACCATAACATGTACGATTCTTTTATTGTCAGCGACGTTGAGAAGTCAAACTATGCTGATTCTAATTTTTCATTCTGCTACATCGATACTAATTACATAAAATGTTAATTTATCTCTTATGTATTCATTATTTTGGCAACTGTGCACAGATACATTTTAAATTCCCATGAAGTTTATTGATTTTTCTGTCATAAATTCTTACACAATCGAAGCTCTATAAGTTCAAAGTAATTCATGTCTGTATCAATTACACATTATCATGCCTGGAAATTAATGATAATATGTTATCATGGAATTTTCACGAGGGAAAATTGTGTCATAACAGAAATTACGTAAATTCAATGCTGAAATTCCCAGAAGTCGTGATGTCACTAGTAGTAATGGTAATAACAGTTACAATGAGACAGGTAGCCAATGTAGCTATAACGATTACAAGCGGGGTGTCTCCCATATAGCTATAACAGTTTCAAGCAGAGTGTCTCCCCATATAGCTATAATGCTTTCAAGCGGACAGTACACCCGCCATACAAGCAGACAGTGTAATGACCGGAATTCAACCACCGTGAAAATTCATGCTCTGTTCAAAGTGCGTGATGATTCCTTTGTTTGAAATTGTGAAATTCTTTTTGTAATTTAATTTGTTAGGCGTGGTTGACTTATGTTTAACCTTGAACTAATTTACATAAATTAATTTATTATTAATTAATTTACATAATTACATTAATTTACATAATTACATTAATTAATTTATTTAATAGTTTTTTTTATTGATGACATTTTATTGTACTCTAATGATGATATTTTTCTTTTCCAATGATACGATTTTTTACATTCTCAGTATCTTCCCATTGATTTATATGAAATTTGTGTTTGATGTAGGAATCGAACGTGAGACCCGTGATTTCCTAACGTAAAAGAACGACACGTTAATTGACTGAACCAACTAGCCATTGAACATATTATGATTTTAGAAATACATCCAATGAATTGTTTCTGGGACATTACCCAACTGATGTTAAGCGTCACAATATCGTAACAGGTTCATTCTATTGAACTGGAACAAGTTCCAGCACATTCGATTTATCAATTGAATTTTTGATAGGTGTTAAGTGACATGTTTTGGGGCATTATTATGACATCATCATGAGAATATGCATACCACGATGATTTGAGAAGCATACTAGACAAACCATTTCTTCTGATACTTGGGCCCCAAGTCCTACCCCTATCCCTCAACCCTATCCCTCCACCATCCCTCCTACCCCTATTCCTCAACCCTATCCCTCCACCATCCCTCCAACCCCTATCCCTCCACCCTCCCTCCAACCCCCCCCCCCAACATTTTTTTTACTATTAGAAAAATAATGTTTGTAGTGACTATTTTCTTTTACTTTTTTTTTTAACTTTTTTTTACAACTTTTTTTACATCTAAATCATATCAGAGTAATAGAATGAAACTTTTGATTTAAGTTTTTAAACATATTCTAGTGCATACTATTGATGAGAACAGATTGTTCTCTTTCAAGATTTTTTTTCATGAAAAACAAACTATTTTTTCTTCTTTTTTTAAGGCCAATTATGAAGAATAAGCTATAAAAGAATAAAACTTACAAACACACACACACACACAAAAACTTACACACACACAAAAAAACTTACAAACAAACAAAAACTTACACACACACACAAAAACTTACAAACAAAAAAAATATTAAACAAAAACAAAAACTTACACACACAAAAAAAGAAACACAAAAACAAAAAATAAAACACACACAAAAACTTACACACACACAAAAAGTTACAAAAACAAAAAAAAACTTACACACACAAAAAAACTTACACACACACAAAAACTTACACAAACACACAAACTTACAAACACACACAAAAACTTACACACACACAAAAACTTACACACACACACACAAACAAACACACACACAAAATAACAAACACACAAAAACTTACACACACACAAAAAATTAAACACACAAAAAAACTTAAAAACACACACAAAAACTTACACACACACAAAAACTTACACACACACAAAAACTTACAAACACACACAAAAACTTACACACACACAAAAACTTACACGCAAAAAAAAAACACTTACACACACAAAAAAACTTACACACACACACAAAAACTTACAAACAAAAACTTACACACACACACACAAAAACTTACAAACACACACAAAAACTCACACATACAAATAAACTTATGCACACACAAAAACTTGCACAAACACACACAAACTGACAAGCACACAAAAACATACACACACACACAAAAACTAACAAACAAAAACAAAAGCTAACACACACAAAAAAAATTACACACAAAAACTAAAACACACAAAAAACTTACACACACAAAAAAACTAATACACACACAAAAACTTACACACACACACACAAAAAACTTACAAACAAAAACAAACTTACACAAACACACACAAACTATACACACTAAAACAAACTTAAACATACACAAAAAGACACACACACGCAGAAACTTACAAACACACAAAAACTAACACACACACAAAAACTTACCCACGCACGAAAAAACTAACAATAGCACAAAAACATACACACACACACAAAAACTAACAAACACAAAAAAACTTAGACACACAAAACACACACAAAAACTGACACACACACACAAGCTTACAAACACAAACAAAAACTTACACACACACAAAAACTAAAACACAAACTCAAACTAGCACACACACAAAAGCTTACACACACACAAAAATACTTACACACACACACACACACAAAAACTTACACACACACAAAAACTAACATAAACACAAAAATTTACACACACACAAAAACTTACACACACACACAAAACTAACACAAACACAAAAATTTACACACACACACAAAAACTTAAACACACACAAAAACTTACACACACACACACAAAAAACTTACACACACAAAACACACACAAAAACTCACACACACACAAAAACTTACACACACACACACACACACAAAAACTTACACACACACAAAAAAACTTACACACACACAAAAACTTACACACACACAAAAACTTACACACACACACACACACACAAAAAAACACAAACACACACAAAAATACAAACACACACACACAAACTTACACACACAAAAAAAATTACACACACACAAAAACATAAACACACAAAAAAACTTACACACACACACAAAAAACTTACACACACACACAAAAACTTACACACACACAAAAACTTACACACACACAAAAAAGCTTACACACACACAAAAACTTCAAAAAAAACATAAACTTACACGCAAACAAAATCTTAAACACACACAAAAACTTACACACACATAAAAACTTACACACACAAAAGAAAACTTACACACACATAAAAACTTACATACACACAAAAACTTACACACAAAAACTTACACAAAACTACACACAAAAACTTACACTCACACATAAACTTACACACACACAAACACAAAAACTTACACACACACACTAAAAACTTACACACACACAAAAACTTACACACACACACAAAAACTTACACACACAAAAAAACTTACACACACACAACACTAACACTTACACAACACAAAAACTTACACACACACACACAAAACTTACACACACACAAAAACTTACACACACACAAAAACTTACACACACACAAAAACTTACACACACACAAAAACTTACACACACACACACAAAAACTTACACACACACACAAAAACTTACACACACAAACAAGAAACTTACACACACAAAAAAAACTTACACACACAACACACAAACTTACACACACACAAAAACTTACACACACACAAAAACTTACACACACAAAAAAAAAATAACACAAACACAAAAACTTACACACACAAAAACTTAAAAACACAAAAAAAACTTACACACACACAAAAACTTAAACACACACAAAAAACTTACACACACACAAAAACTTCAAAACTAAAAAAAGAATCCAAACAAAAAAAAATCCACACAAATACAAAAACTTAAGAACAAACAAAAACTTACACAAAAAAACTTACACACACACAAAAACTTACACACACACACACACAAAAACCAACATAAACTACAACAAAAATTTACACACACGCACAAACTTACACACAAAAACTAACGACCACAAAAAAACTTACACACACACACAAAAACTAACACCCGAAAAATACTACATAAAAGAACTCAAAAAACTTAAAAACACACAAAAACTTACACACACAAAAAAACTTACACACACACACACAAAAACTTACACACACACACAAAAACTTACAGACACACACAAAAACTTACAAACAAACTCGCACAAAAACTTACACACACACAAAAAACTTACACACACACCAAAACTTACACACACACACACAAAAACTAACACACACACACACACAAAAACTTACACACACACACACAAAAACTTACAAACACCCAAACAAACTTAAACACACACAAAACTTACACACACACAAAAACTTACACACACAAAAACACACAAACACACAAAAACAATTACACACACAAAAAAACTTACACACTTACATACAAAAAAACTTACACACACACAAAAATTTAAACACACACAAAAACTTACACACACAAAAAAACTTAAACACACACAAACACAAAAAATTACACGCACACACAAAAAAAATAACACAGAAACACAAAAACTTACACACACACAAAAGCTTACACACACAAAAAAAAACTTAAAAACACACAAAAAAATACACAAACATAAAAAATCAGACACACACACAAAAATTTAAACAAACAAAAAAATACTTACACAAACAAAAAAAACTTACACACACACAAAAACTTACAAAAACAAAAAAACTTACACACACACAAATACTTACACACACACAAAAATGCTTACACACACAAAAAAACTTACACACACACAAAAACTTACACACACAGACAAAAAAACTTACACACACAAAAAAAACTTAAAAACACACAAAAAAACTAACAAACACACAAAAAACTAACAGAAACACAAAAAAACTTACACACACAAAAAAACTTACACACACATAAAAACTTACACTCATAAAAAAACTTACAAACACACACACACACAAACTTACACACACACACACAAAATCTTACACACACACAAAAACTTACACACACAAAAAAACTTACACACACACACCAAAACTTACACACACACACACACAAAACCTTACACAAACACAAAAAAAACTTACACACACACAAAAACTTACACACACAAAAACTTACACACACGCACAGAAACTTACACACACACAAAAAACTTACACACACAAAAACTTACACACACACAAAAAGAACTTACACACACAAAAAAACTTACACACACAAAAAAAACTTACACACACACAAAAACTAACACACACAAAAGAAATTACACACACAAAAAAAAAAAATTACACACACAAAAAAACCTACATACACAAAAAACACTTACACACACAAAAAAAAACTTACACACACAAAAAAAACTTACACACACACACACAAAAACTTACACACACATAAAAACTTTCACACACACAAAAACTTACACACACACACAAAAACTTACACACACACACAAAAAGTAACACACACAAAAAAAAACTTACACATACTCACAAAAACTTACACACACACACAAAAACTTACACATACTCACAAAAACTTACACACACACACAAAAACTTACACACACACACACACAAACTTACACACACACACAAAAACTTACACACTCACAAAAACTTACACACAAAAACTTACACACACAAAAAAAAATTAAAAACAAAAAAAAAATTACACAAACACAAAAACTTACACACACACAAAAACTTACACACACAAAAAAAATTAAACACACAAAAAACATACACACACAAATAATTATACACACGCACAAACACTTACACACACACAAAAAATAACACACACCCAAAAAAACTTACACACACACACACAAAAACTTACACACACACACACACACACAAACTTACACAAAAAAAAATAAATACACACAAAAAAAAAACTTACACACACAAAAAATACATCAAACAAGAAAAATTACACACACACAAAAACTTACACACACACAACATAAAACTAACACAAAAAAAAATACCAAAACAAAAAAAAACTTAAACACAAACAAAAACTTACACATACACACGTTCATTTTGGATTTCTTTCGCTGAAATGTAAGAGTTGGAATATTTCAGTACTGTTTTGTTGTGCTTTACCTTGTCACAGTTACATTCTCTTGATTTTTCAAAGTTCATTTTGAATTTCTTTCATTGAAATGCAAGAGTTGGAATATATTCAACTACACAGATATTTCATAGCATCAAAAGGATCTTACAAGATTTCACAGAATCAAGAGAGACTACTATTGCCATCTACCAACCTATAGCTTTAGATGGTAGCACAGTCCCTCAGACACACGGCTATAGTGTGAGAGACATGCCAAAAAAAACAATAGATATTGACGACAATACTAAAGTAACTTAACCACAAAATTCCACATTATTGCACAGAAATACCAAAACCAAAGGTTAGGTTAGGTTAGGCTAGCCTACGTACGCGCGCGTACGTAGGCTAGTACGTAGACGTAGGTACGTCTATTGTTTTTTTTGCATGTCTCTCACACTATAGCCGTGTGTCTGAGGGACTGTGCTACCATCTAAAGCTATAGGTTGGTAGGTGGTAATAGTAGTCTCTCTTGATTCTGTGAAATGTTGTAAGATCCTTTTGATGCCATGAAATATCTGTGTAGTTGAGTATATTCCAACTCTTGCATTTCAATGAAAGAAATTCAAAATGAACTTTGAAAAATCAAGAGAATGTAACTGTGACAAGGTAAAGCACAACAAAACAGTACTGAAATATTCCAACTCTTACATTTCAGCGAAAGAAATCCAAAATGAACGTGTGTATGTGTAAGTTTTTGTGTGTTTGTAAGTTTTTTTTTGTGTGTGTAAGTTTGTGTGTGTGTGTATGTTTTTGTGTGTGTGTAAGTTTTTGTGTGTGTAGGTTTTTGTGTGTGTGTAAGTTTTTGTGTGTTTGTAATTTTTTTTGTGTGTGTTAGTTTTTGTGTGTGTGTTTAAGTTTTTGTGTGTGGGTTAGTTTGTGTGTGTGTGTGTAAGTTTGTGTGTGTGTGTGTGTGTGTGTGTAGGTTTTTTTTTGTTTGTGTGTGTGTGTGTAAGTTTTTGTGTGTGTCTGTTTTTTTTGTGTGTTTGTTTTGTGTGTGTGTATTTTTTTGTTTTTGTGTATGTTTTTGTGTGTGTGTGTGTAATTTTTTGTGTGTTTTTTAGTTTTTGTGTGTGTGTAAGTTTGTTTGGGTGTGTGTTATTGTTTGTGTGTGTGTGTGTGTGTAAGTTTTTGTGAGTGTGTGTAAGTTTTTGTGAGTGTGTGTAAGTTTTTGTGAGTGTGTGTAAGTTTTTGTGTGTGTGTGTAAGTTTGTGTGTGTGTGTGTACGTTCTTGTGTGTGTGCAAGTTTTTGTGTGTGTGCAAGTTTTTATGTGTGTGCAAGTTTTTATGTGTCTGTAAGTTTTTATGTGTGTGTGTGTAAGTTTTTGTGTGTGTGTAAGTTTTTTTGTGTGTGTGTAAGTTTTTTCGTGTGTCTAAGTTTTTTTGTGTGTGTAAGTTTTTGTGTGTGTGTAAGTTTTTGTGTATGTGTAAGTTTTTTTGTGTGTGTGTAAGTTTGTGTGTGTGTGTGTGTAAGTTTTTGTGTGTGTGTTAGTTTTTATGTGTGTGTAAGTTTTTGTGTTTGTGTGAGTTTGTTTGTGTTTCTCAGTTTTTGTGTGTGTGTGTGAGTTTGTGTGTGTGTGTATGTTTGTTTGTGTGTGTGTAAGTTTTTGTGTGTGTGTAAGTTTGTGTGTGTGCGTGTGTAATCTTTTGTTTGTGAGTTTTATATTTTGTGTGTGTGTCAGTTTTTGTGTGTGTGTAATTTTTTTTGTGTGTGTGATTTTTTTTGTGTGTGTGTAAGTTTTTGTTTGTCTGTAAGTTTTGTGTGTGTGTGTGTAAGTTTTTGTGTGTGTGTAAGTTTTTGTGTGTGTTTGTAAGTTTTTGTATGGGTGTAAGTTTGTGTGTGTGTGCAATTTTTTTTGTGTGTGTAAGTTTTTTGTGTGTGTGAAATTTTTTGTGTGTGCTTAAGTTTTTGTGTTTGTGTAATTTTTTGTGTGTGTGTAAGTTTTTTTGTGTGTGTAAGTTTTTGTGTGTGTTTAAGTTTTTTTTGTGTGTGTAAGTTTTTGTGTGTGTGTAAGGTTTTTTTTTTGTGTGTGTAAGTTTTTTTTTTGTGTGTAAGTTTTTTGTGTGTGTGCATTTTTTTGTGTGTTTTTAAGTTTTTTGTGTGTTTAACTTTTTATGTGTGTGTAAGTTTTTTGTGTGTGTAAGTTTTTTTGTGTGTTTAAGTTTTTATGGTTGTGTTAGTTTTTGTGTGTGTGTAAGTTTTTTTGCGTGTGTGTAAGTTTTTTGTGTGTGTGTAAGTTTTTTGGTGTGTTTGTTAGTTTTTTTTTGTGTGTGTAAGTTTTTTTGTGTGTGTGTGTGTGTAATATTTTGTGTGTGTGTGTTATTTTTTTTGTGTTTGTAAGTTTGTTTGTGTGTGTAAGTTTTTGTGTGTGTGTAAGTTTTTTTTGTGTGTAAGTTTTTGTGTGTGTGTAAGTTTTTTTGTATGTGTAAGTATTTTTGTGTGTGTGTGTAATTTTTTTTGTGTGTGTGTGTAAGTTTGTGTGTGTGTGTGTAGTGTTTGTGTGTGTGTAAGTGTGTGTGTTTTTGTAATTGTGGGTGGTTTCGTTTTTGTTTGTGTGTGTGTATTTTTGTTTTTTTGGTTTATTTTTTGTGTGTGTGTTTTAGCTTGTGTGTGTGTTATTGATTGTGTGTGTGTGTGTAATTGTGCTCGTGGGCGCATGTTTTTGTGTGTGTGTATGTTTTTGTGTGTGTGTAAGTTTGTGTGTGTGTGTGTGTAAGTTTTTGTGTGTGTGTTTAAGTTTTTGTGTGTATGTGTAAGTTTTTGTGAGTGTGTGTACGTTTTTGTGTGTGTGTGGGAATTTTTGTGTGTGTGTTTAAGTTTGTGTGTGTGTGTGTAAGTTCTTGTTTGTGTGCTAAGTTTTGTGTGTCTGCAAGTTTTATGTGTGCTTGCAAGTCTTAATTTGTGTGTGTAAGTTTTTTTGTGTTTGTGTAAGTTTTTTTTGTGTGTGTAAGTTTTTTGTGTGTGTGTAAGTTTTTGTGTGTGTGTAAGTTTTTTATGTGTGTGTAAGTTTTTTTGTGTGTGTGTAAGTTTTTGTGTGTGTGTGTAAGTTTTTGTGTGTGTGTGTAAGTTTTTTTTGTGTGTTTGTAAGTTTTTTGTGTGTGTAAGTTTTTGTGTGTGTGTAATTTTGTGTGTTTTTTTTAGTTTTTTGTGTGTGTGATTGTTTGTTTTTGCTTAAGTTTTTTTGTGTGTATGTGTAAGTTTGTGTGTGTGTGTATGTTTTTGTTTGTGTGTAATTTGTTGTGTGTGTGTGTAATTTTTTGTGTGTGTGTAAGTTTTTTTGTCTGTTTAAGTTTTTGTGTGTGTGTGATTTTTTTTGCGTGTGTGTTATTTTTTTTATGTCTGTAATTTTTTGTGTGTGTGTGTGTAATTTTTTGTGTGTGTAAGTTTTTTTGTGTTTGTAAGTTTTTGTGTGTGTGTAAGTTTGTGTGCGCTTTCAATTTTTTTTTGTGTGTGTAAGTTTTGTGTGTGTGTGCAATTTTTTTTGTGTGTGTATTGTTGTGTTTCTGTTATTGTTTTTTTGTGTGTGTAAGTTTTTTTGTGTGTGTCTGTTTGTGTGTGTGTGTATGTTTTTGTGTGTGTGTATGTTTGTGTGTGTGTGTGTAAGTTTTTTTTTGTGTGTGTTAGTTTTTTTTGTGTGTGTAATTTTTTGTGTTGTGTGTAAGTTTTTGTGTGTGTGTAAGTTTTTTGTGTGTGTGTAAGTTTTGTGAGTGTGTGTAAGTTTTTGTGTGTGTGTGTAAGTTTTTGTGCGTGTGTAAGTTTTTGTGTGTGTGTGTGTTTAAGTTTTTGTGTGTATGTGTGTGTAAGTTTTTGTGTGTGTGTTTAAGTTTTTATTTGTGTTTAATTATTTGTGTGTGTGTGTGTGTAAGTTTCTTTGTGTGTGTAATTTATTTTGTTTGTGTATAAGTTTGTTTGTGTGTGTTAGTTTTTGTGTGAGTGTAAGATTAAGTGTCTGTGTAAGTTTTTGTGTGTGTAAGTTTTTTTGTGTATGTGGAATTTTTTTTATGTGTATGTGTTAATTTTTTTTTGTGTGTGTATGTTTCTGTGTGTGTGTGTGTAACTTTTTATGTGTGTAATTTCTCATGTTTGTGTATTTTTTTGTGTGAGTGTAAGTTTTTTTTTGTGTGTGTATGTTTTTGTGTGTGTGTAAGTTTTTGTGTGTGTGTGTGTAAGTTTTTGTGTGTGTGCGTGTAAGTTTTTGTGTGTGTGTAATTTTTTGTGTGTGTGTAAGTTTTTGTGTGTGTGTGTAAGTTTTTTTGTGTGTGTGTGTTAGTTTGTGTGTGTGTGTAAGTTTTGTGTGTGTGTGTGTGTGTGTAAGTTTTTTTATGTGTGTGAGTTTTTGTTTGTGTGTAAGTTTGTGTGTGTGTGTTTGAGTTAGTTTTGTGGGTGTGTAAGTTTTTGTGTGTGTGTGTAAGTTTCTGTGTGTGTGTGTATGTTTTTGTTTGTGTGTTAGTTTTTGTGTGTGTGTAAGTTTTTGTGTGTGTGTGTGTAAGTTTTTGTGTGTGTGTAAGTTTGTGTGTGTTTAAGTTTTTTTGTGTGTAAGTTTTTGTGTGTGTGTGTAAGTTTTTGTGTGTGTAAGTTTTTTGTGTGTAAGTTTTTTTGTGTGTGTGTAAGTTTTTTTATGTTTGTAAGTTTTCGTATGTAATTTTTTTTGTGTTTGTAATTTTTTATTTGTTTGTTAATTCATTTGTCTGTGTGTGTTTTTTTGTATGTTTAAGTTTTTTGTGTGTGTGTATGTTTTTGTGTGTGTGTAAGTTTTGTGTGTGTGTGTGTTTAATTTTTTGTGTGTGTGTAATTTTTCTTGTGTTTTTATTTTTGTGTGTGTGTGTGTAATTTTATGTTTGTGTTTAAGTTTTTGTGTGTGTGTAAGTTTTTGTGTGGTTTTAAGTTTTTGTGTGTAAGTTTTTGCGTGTGTATTAGTTTTTTTGTGTGTGTATGTTTTTTTGTATGTTCTATTTTTTTAGTATTTGTAAGGTATTGTGTGTGTGTAAGTTTTTGTGTGTGTAAGTTTTTGTGTGTGTGTAAGTTTTTTGTGTGTGTGTAACTTTTTTGTGTGTATGTGTAAGTTTTTGCGTGTGTGTAAGTTTTTGTGTGTGTGTAAGTTTTTGTGTGTGTGTGTAAGTTTTTTGTGTGTGTGTAAGTTTTGTGTGTGTGTGTAAGTTTTTGTGTGTCTGTGTGTAAGTTTGTTTGTTTGTTTTGATTATTGTTTGTTGGTTTTAGTTTTTTTGTGTGTGTTAGTGTTTGTGTGTGTGTTATTTTTGGGTTTTTTGTATGTTTTTGTGTGTGTGTATGTTTTTGTGTGTGTGTAAGTTTTTGTGTGTGTAAGTTTTTTGTGTGTGTGTAAGTTTTTGTGTGTGTTTGTAAGTTTTTTGTGTGTGTGTAATTTTATGTGTGTGTGTAAGTTTTTGTGTTTGTGTAATTTTTTTTTTTTGTGTAAGTTTTTTGTGTGTGTTTAAGTTTTGTGAGTGTGTGTAAGTTTTTGTGTGTGTGTGTAAATTTTTGTGCGTGTGTAAGTTTTTTTTGTGTGTGTGTTTAATTTGTTGTTGTGTGTGTGTGTGTGTGTGTAAGTTTTTTTGTGTTTGTGTAAGTTTTTGTGTGTGTGTAAGATTTTGTGTGTGTGTGTGTAAGTTTTTTTGTGTGTGTTATTTTTTGTGTGTTTGTATTAGTTTTTTTGTGTGTGTAAGTATTTGTGTGAGTGTAATTTTTTTTGTGTGTGTAAGTTTTTGTGTGTGTGTAAGTTTTTTTTTTGTATGTTTAAGTATTTTTATGTGTGTGTGTAAGTTTTTTTGTGTGTGTGTAAGTTTTTGTGTGTGTGTGTGTAAGTTTTTATGTGTGTGTAAGTTTTTATGTGTGTGTCAGTTTTTGTGTGTGTGTATGTTTTTGTGTGTGTGCGTGTAAGTTTTTGTGCGTGTGCTGGTTTTTGTGTGTGTGTGTGTAAGTTTTTTTGTGTGTGCGTGTAAGATTTTGTGTGTGTATGTGTGCAAGATTTTGTGTATGTGTAAGTTTGTGTGTGTGTGTGTAATTTTTTTTATGTGTGTAGGTTTTTGTGTGTGTGTAAGTTTTTGTGTGTTTTTGTTTGTGTTTATTTTTTTTTGTGTGTGTGATTTTTTGTGTGTGTGTGAGTTTTTTTGTGTGTGTTTGTTAAAGTTTTTGAGTGTGTGTAAGTTTTTGTGTGTGTGTGTTAGTTTGTGTGTTTGTGTTTATGTTTTTTTGTGTGTGTTTGTTTTTTTGTGTGTGTTATTTTTTGTTTGTGTGTGTGTAAGTTTTTTTGTGTGTGTTAGTTTTTGTGTGTGTGAGTTTTTTTGTGTGTGTAAGTTTTTGTGTTTGTGTGTAAGTTTTTGTGTGTGTAAGTTTTGTGTGTGTAAGTTTTTTTGTGTGTGTGTAAGTTTTGTGTCTGTGTGTAAGTTTTTTGTGTGTGTGTAAGTTTTTGTGTGTGTGTGTAAGCTCTTGTGTGTGTGTGTGTAAGTTTTTGTGTGTGTGTGTAAGTTTTTGTTTGTGTGTATGTTTTTGTTTGTGTGTAAGTTTTTTTGTGTGTATAAGTTTTTGTGTGTGATTAAGTTTGTGTGTGTGTGTGTGTGTGTGTGTAGGTTTTTTTGTGTGTGTAAATTTTTTTGTGTGTGTAGGTTTTAGTGTGTGTGTAAGTTTGTGTGTGTGTGTAAGTTTTTGTGTGTGTGTAAGTTTTTGTTTGTGTGTAAGTTTTTGTGTGTAAGTTTTTGTGTGTGTGTGTAATATTTTTTGTGTGTGTTCGTTTTTGTGTGTGTGTAATTTTTTGTGTGTGTATAAGTTTTTGTGTGTGTGTGTAAGTTTTTGTGTGTGTGTGTGTAAGTTTTTGTGTGTGTGTAAGTTTTTGTGTATGTTTGTAAGTTTTTGTGTGTGTGTAAGTTTTTGTGTGTGTGTTTTAGTTTTTGTGTGTGTGTAAGTTTGTGTGTTTGTGTATGTTTTTGTGTGTGTAAGTTTGTGTGTGTGTGTGTGTAAGTTTTTGTGTGTGTGTACGTTTTTGTGTGTGTTTGTAAGTTTGTTTGTGTGTGTAAGTTTTTGTGTGTGTGTGTAAGTTTTTGTGTGTGTGTGTGTAAATTTTTTGTGTGTGTGTAACTTTTTGTGTGTTTGTAAGTTTTTGAGTGTGTGTAAGTTTTTGTGTTTGTGTAAGTTTTTGTGTGTTTGTAAGTTTTCGTGTGTGTGTGTAAGTTTTTGTGTGTGTGTGTTTGTGTGTTTTATTCTTTTATAGCCCATTCTTCATAATTGGCCTTAAAAAAAGAAGAAAAAATAGTTTGTTTTTCACGAAAAAAAAATCCTGAAAGAGATCAATCTGTTCTCATCAATAGTATACACTAGAATATGTTTAAAAACTTAAATCAAAAGTTTCATTCTATTACTCTGATATGATTTAGATGTAAAAAAAGTTGTAAAAAAAAGTAAAAAAAAAAAGTAAAAGAAAATGGTCACTACAAACATTATTTTTCTAATAGTAAAAAAAAATGTTGGGGGGGGGGGTTGGATGGAGGGTGGAGGGATAGGGGTTGGAGGGATGGTGGAGGGATAGGGTTGAAGAATAGGGGTAGGGGGATGGTAGAGGGATAAGGTTGAGGGATAGGGGTAGGACTTGGGGCCCAAGTATCAGAAGAAATTGTTTGTCTAGTATGCATCTCAAATCATCGTGGTATGCATATTCTCATGATGATGTCATAAAAAAGCCCCGAAACATGTCACTTAACACATATCAAAAATCCAATTGATAAATCGAATGTGCTTGAACTTGTTCCAGTTCAATAGAATGAACCTGTTACGATATTGTGACGCTTAACATCAGTTGAGTAATGTCCCAGAAACAATTCATTGGATGTATTTCTAAAATCATAATATGTTCAATGGCTTGTTGGTTCCGTCAATTAACGTGTCGTTCTTTTACCTTAGGAAATCACGGGTCTCATGTTTGATTCCTACATCAAACACAAATTTCACATAAATCAATGGGAAGATACTTAGAATGTAAAAAATCATATCATTGGAAAAGAAAAATATCATCATTAGAGCACAATAAAATGACATCAATAAAAAAAACTATTAAAATTTCAAAAAAAAATTAATTTAATTATGTAAATTAATGTAATTATGTAAATTAATTAATAATAAATTAATTTATGTAAATTAGTTCAAGGTTAAACATAAGTCAACCATGCCTAACAAATTAAATTACAAAAAGAATTTCACAATTTCAAACAAAGGAATCATCACGCTCTTTGACCAGAGCATGAATTTTCACGGTGGTTGAATTCCGGTCATTACACTGTCTGCTTGTATGGCGGGTGTACTGTCCGCTTGAAAGCATTATAGCTATATGGGGAGACACTCTGCTTGAAACTGTTATAGCTATATGGGAGACACCCCGCTTGTAATCGTTATAGCTACATTGGCTACCTGTCTCATTGTAACTGTTATTATCATTACTACTGTCACTTAGCCCAGTATTTCTAGCTCTGTGATTGGTCTAGAAAGAGGTTGTGGTCTTGTATAGTTCGTATTGTAGCCCTCTGATTGGCTGTAATCTTCTATAGTTTGTACCTTAAGAAGGGTTCCTACTTATATCACTATCTATTTAAGACGGCAGCATTTTCGGGAATGTTTTAGAGCCATCTATTCCAAAATTAGTACAAAATAAAATTGCTTATCAAATTTTATTGAGTTAAACTGTCAGTTTTTTAAAGACCCCACTTGTGTGTTTTCCTCTCAGTGTGCTTTTTCGTATGTTTTGACTAAACCTGCTTTGTTCCATATGTTGTGTGGCAGACATCAGACTCAAGCAATTTTTCTGGTGTCTGTCTACTCTCTTCTGTAACATGCTTTTTTAAATGCTGATTCAAAAGAGAAAAGCTAAAGAAATTCTTTCTGCATTTGTCGCACGTGGAATTTTTATGTACGTCTTTGCATAGGCATTTACAGTATGCCAGTATGTCTTTGTATATGCATTTTAAGGTCAATGTCTCTAAGAAACATAAGCCACAAATGTTACACTAGTATTTTCTACCCTTAACACGCCTTCGCAGGTGACGTAAGAGTGATCTACGGTTGACGTATGTCTTTTTGCAAATAGCGCACTCATTAAAATTGTTTTCTCTAACGATATTATTAATTATTGGTTCTGAATTACTTGTAGGATCAGAATCTGAATTTTCTGATGGCTGCACAGCAGATGCAATTTCTTTCTTTTCACTTACTTCCGTCTTTTCGTGCATTTGTAAATGATTCAGTAATTCAGAAGGCAAAGCACAAGAATTAGTGCAAATAATACATCTAATGCATAAGTTTTAATGTTTCGTCCCTGTGGGCAACTAAATGACAATAAAGATGATGTTCTTTTTGGAATTTGGGTCGACAAAAGGAACACTGAAACATTTCATTTTTATTTTTGGATTTTGAAATATCCGTCTGAGGTAGAAATAACAGATCGAGAGAAAAGATTTATTGTGAATACTACAAAAATGACTTTCTCTATTATCTGGGTTGCATATCATATGCTGTAAAAAAAACTTACGCGATATTTGTAAGTTGACCCACGTGTAGCACATTTATTTAAAATATCATGGGTCAAACCTCTATGATTTGTAGACACTTGATCACTTGCCGAATTATGATTTAGTGCAGTCGCACGCAGTAACTGTCTATGCCATCGCATATGATTTGTGAATAATCCTCGAATGGTGTATGTCCTTTTACAAATAATGCACTCATAAGGACTATCTATTTTTCCATTTTGAATTTGGAACCAAAAATCAAGATTACGATTGTTCTTAAATTTGAACGGTAAAACTGACATTGCTGAATTTCTTTTTCATCATGACCTTTCATATTATTTGAAAGTGAAATGCCAAAGGAAAACGATTCACTGCAAGTTTTGCAAATGTGAGTGTTTTCTGAAGACTCTATACTTGGCTTTTTCTCGGCTTTAATTTTCAGCTTTTTCACATTAAATAAACTGAAACTGATAAAAAAGGATGAACAATAATTACACCTTAAGTGAAAAGTTACAGAATAGGGTATTGTTTGAAGATAAATAGAGTACGTCTTTTTTGTTGTATTTAGGATCTATATCCTCCTGTTGTTCTAGATTATGAAGTTTAAGGAATTGATGATTACGTCTTATATAAACATCCTAGAATTCAGCATAGTTTGCTTAGAATTTTTAATTGGCTCAATCTTATTGTTATACGAGAAATATGGTTTTATTTACTTTCCATTTTGATATATAATTCAAAATTCGTATAATTACTTCCATAGTTTTAGTTCATTGATTTTATTTGGGCCGTTGTTGGATTGTTTGAGCCACTGTTCCACAGTTTTTAAATTTACTTTGCTATATTTATTGATTTCCAATTATTTTTGTCATGATCTATTGATCTCTGATTTCAACATTTGCTGTGTCTGCTTATTTCGACCAACATGTTTGTTTACACCCAAATCCCAACCCTTTCAGTCGCGAGTTCCGTGGCAAGAGGTGTAACTATAATGAAAATTTGGTAGCCCATGTGCAGTTTGTGCATACCAGCCACAATTTGTTTAATTGTAAGCTGTTTGTTAAGACGTTTGATTGTATTAGAAAAATTTATCTTTGTATTAACGCTCGTATTTGATACAAAAAAATAAATTTCGTAAAACTAAAAAAATCAGGACAATTCAATCGCGAGTGATGGGAACATGAAAATTGATGAAAAGGTAAAACTATTTACTTTTAATGTTAGTGACGAGAAGTTTTCACCCGTTGAGGACATTCAATGTCATTTGAATTCTTCTTGTACTATAAATTTGAAAAAAAGGAACACTGAAATGTTTTTTCCCTTTAATTCGCCCAAAAATTTACAATTATTTTATTACTGAAAATTAAAATTATAAAAAAAGTATGTTTCAATGAAAGCTGAAGAGAAATAAAAAGCCTTTGGCTTTTTCCCTCCAGCAAAAACCCGAAGGCTTTTTACTGTGTTTTATATTCTTTTCATTTACGGCTCAAAATCTACTATTTTGTTTCTTATACTTTTCTCCCACGTTGTCTTGCTTATATATTGTGTACATAAATAATTTCAAAATGAATATAAGTTTTGTGAATTTTAGTTTTTTCTGGTTCACGATTAAAAGGGTGTGTTCTAATTAAAAATTTTCGACCAAATTTGAATATTTAGTCTAAATTATAGATACTGTAGTTTTTTTTAGTAAGCCCTTAAAAATATGTTTACTACAGAATTTCGGTTGGAAAAATCCTCAAAAATAAGGGTAATTATTCATATGAACAGAAATTCAGATTTTTCCACGGAACTCAGTTTATATGTAATGAGGTACATTTACGTAAATTTCAGCTACCTGCTGAAATTGTTTGAATGTTTTCTGCTTACATGGATGTGATTCAAAGGTATCACTAGTATGCGCGCACAGGATTTTTCTAAAGTAGTGGGAGAACAAATTGGCATAAAAGACAAGCTGTTGTAGCATGAATAGGTCTGTCCAGATTGGCTAATTTTCTGCATGACTGGCTTATTTTGATGGTGACTGGCGGGTAAATGGCTTGTGTTACCCGTTTGTTTGTGTTTTGGAATTGGCTTGCCTTTGCATTTAAACAAAGGATGTTGATAAAGATTGGTTTTTCTATCGGAACAAAATATTTCCACCGCCGTTTCCTTCTGATGTTTATTTTTATACAGGCTTCACGGCTCCGTCACAAGTGATAATATGCCGCTAGGCCTGTAACCCTGCTAAATAATTTTAAGTGTTTATTATACTTTTTCTTGAACGCCTCAAAAGAAAAATTTTCTGGGATTACACCTATTGGGAGGCAATTCCATATAGCGACGGATCGTCAAGCAGAATTATGGATTTCTAATAGAGAAGGGCATCCACTATTTAAAACTGATAGACGATCAGTGAATTCGAACTTTTATTTCATGGTAAACGTTTGGTCTCATCTACATCTACTTATCTATTTATTCTTATACTCAACATTTACTTATCAAGAATATATAATTACCTCCAGGAGTAAGATACACTTTGCAAAACGCAATCCTGTTTTCGGAAAGGACTTTTAACGGATCTTGCCGTTTTAAAATTGGTTGATTGGGTGAATGATGTATTTGATAAAGGCCTAATTACCGGCAGCATTACTGTTAGACATAAAAAAGCATTTGGCACTATTGATCATTACAAATTAATTCCGAATCTCAAATCAACAGGGATACATAATGTACCTTTAAAATAGTTTCATTCGTATTTTAGTAATAGAGCTAAAGTTCTGTATAATGTAAACTTAACATCTGAGCGCCATTTTATACCCTGTGGAGTGTCACAAGGGTCAATACTGGGATCCCTATTTTTTCTTATTTATTTTAACCAGGTAAAATATTATTTCTCTGAAGCCAACATAATAGTTTTTGCAGACGACACACTTCTTTTTGTTGCATGTGAATATCTACTTTCTTCCTTTATAAAAATGAAAATAGCTCTCACTGAATTTGTTTCACTGAATTTGGACTGATTTGAACTATTTAACACTGAATTACAGTAAGACAAATTATGTATTATTTTCTAGAACATCGTCAATCCAAACTGATATAAAATTAAAAGTAGCTGATAATATTATAAATAGAGTAAAAACCAGTAGATATTTTGGATTTGTAGTTGATGAGAATCTTCCGTGGAAAGAACATGCAAAATTAGTAGACAATAAGCTTTCAAGGTCCCGAGAAGTCATTCCACCGTCTTAAATTTCGTTTCCCTAACAAAATCCTAAAAATGATTTATCATTCTATTTTTCATCCCCATTGGTTGTACGGGTGCTCCATATGGGCAAGTAACTTCATTTCTTGTTATAAAAGAGTTCATATCATCCAAAATAAGGTAATTCAAATTCTATCACCTGTTCAATACACAGATGACATCGGTCTTCATTTCAAATTTAACATTGGTTATGTTTGATGGTTATGTTGTTTGATGATTGTTTGTTCTGTTTTTTAATTATTGTCTGATGGTTATGTTTGTTGGTTATGTCTGCTGGATGTTGTTTGTTGGTTATGATGATTATGTTTGATGGTTATGTTGTTTGATGCTTGTTGGTTATGTTGTTTGATGAAAGTTGGTTATTTTATGTTGATGTTTGTTAGTTGTTGCTTATGTTTGATGGTTATGTTGTTTCTTGTTTATGTTATGTTGGTTGTTTTTCTTATGTTTATGTTGGTTATGTTGTTACTTGGTTGTGTTATGTTGATGTTTGTTGGTTATATAATTTGATGGTTATGTTGGTCTGTGATTTGATAGTTATGTTATGTTGATGTTTGTTGGTTATTGTGTTTGCTGGTTATTTTTTTTTTGGTTATGATTGTTGGTTGTTGTTCGTTGGTTATGTTTGTTGGTTATGTTTGTTGGTTGTTGTTTGTTGGTTATGTGGTTTGCTGGTTATGATGTTTGTTGGTTATGTTGTTTGATGTTTGTCGGTTATGTTTGATGAGTGTTGGTTATTTATATGGCTATGTTTGTTGATGTTTCTTGGTTATGTGGTTTAATGGTTATATTGTTGGATGTTTTTTGGATGTTGGTTGATGTTTGTTGCTTTGGATATATTTGAAAATAAATGCTGTTACTAGGCAAAATTCCCGCTTTGTTTCTGGGCAAATCATGTCGAAACATACCTCCCCAGGTGCTAGATGTCTCCCACGATGTTTTTCCCCATTTATATTTGCAAACATACCTCCCAAGGTGCTAGAAGTCCCCCGCGATATTTTCTCCCATTTAAATGTTCAAACATACCTCCCCTGATGTTTCTCCTCCTATACATGCCCAAACATATCTCCCAAGGTGCTAGAAGGCCCCTACGATTGTTTCTCCCATTTACATGTTCAAACACATCTCCCCGGGTGTTTTTCTTCTTATAATTGTCTAAACATATCTCCCCAGGTGGTAGAGTTCATCACGATGCTTTTTTTTATTAAAAGTGATAGAGAACATTCCCTTCAAAGATCCCCATGTGTTCTGAGTACTCTATAAATAGGCAGGATAAGGAAATTTTCTCATCAGTTTCATATAGCTAGTTGAAAACACAACAATCATCTAAAATAATGGGTAATTCATAGAATAAAGTAAATCAATTTCTCTATTAGAATTTGTTACTGTCTCTGAGTTTTTCCCTATGCCCCCCCCCCCCCCAAAAAAAAAATAAAACCAACTAGAAGTTAATTTTATCCATTTTTAAAGGTAAAATATTTTCTTTTTACTCTTTAACCCCCCCCCCCCCTTTTTGTTACCATTGAATTATTTCAATAGAGGTAATTCCCTTTTACTCAAAAAGTGCCTTTTTCCATCATGCACTGAAACTATCTAAATAGAATCGTCTCTCTGTGCGGTCTAAACAAAAACATATGTGAATGCGTCTCAAGAGGGGAGCTTCGTAAATAACCTTCGCAAGGAACGGATTGCTGTGAATTATAGCAAATGAAGCATTACATAATTCTAAGTTGTCTTAACGTTGCTCAATTTTCTGCGATATTAATGCAAAATAGATATTTTAGGACATGGATATTACGTGTAAGGAGGAGGGGGCATGCAGGGGGCGTAATAAAAACATTTATTCCTCACTAATTCTACTTTATTCTATAATGGAAAGGAGGTGAGTTAAGAAAAAGAGGTAAACTTGGCCCTGAGAAGGTATTTTGAGCTTGGGATCCATTTAAATGCTCTAAAAATTCGAATTCCCAGTTTTTTCTTTTCTTTTTAAAATTCCTGCGTATAAAGGAACGATTGCCGTTGCATATTATTTGATAACTTGATTTCTAAGTCTATTTTGTGCTTTCTTGAAAAGGGAGGGAGACCTGTCCTAGGAACCTATTATTTTTTGTAATACATTTAAGAGGTCTCATATAAAAAACATTTCTAGCTCTAGTATTGTCTATTATAGGAAGAACAGAAGTTTTCCGTTTTCCATCATACACAAGTTATTAGTTGATGTAATACCATTGGTTCATAGCGGCGGGGATCTATCCGTGCCCTAGACGATACCTTAAGCGGGTTTTATACAAAAACTATGGCTTTCAATAAATAAAGTTTTCACAGATATATTTATCAATAAAATTCCAGTTTCAATTTTCTGGAAGAGAGGGGGGCTGCTTATTTTGAGATCTAGATTTTAAATTCATTTTAAATGCTCTAATTTTCGAATTCATGGATTTTATCTGCTCTTTAAGTGATTAGTAGTTTAAGCAGCTTTCATAAAAATCATGCTTTCTATAAAAAAAATTTCTTTTGTAGAAGGGGGTACTAATTTTTCTTGTGTAAAAGGGGGGCGTTATTTTATACTAAAGTTTCTTTTCTTTTTAGAATTCTCCCCCTTCCATCAAAGAGGGCAAGAACCAGTGATAAAACCCCTGAGAGGTCATCAGTTTTCCAGTATGGCCGTTCAACTCCTTCCAGACCAGCTCTGCTTGCACAAGCCGCAGCCCAATCCGTGCAAGGTCAGGACATCACTGCTCAGCCTTCCCCGCCTATACACGGCTAGGACGTTGCTGCTCCATCCACCTTTCTACCAAGCATTACCAGGAGCTTCAAGACCTGCCCACATTCGCAAGGTCATGACGTTATCAGCATCCTCCAGCATCCACTGTCTGAGCCAGCGGTTCCCAGTTTAGCACCATCAGAATCTGAAGAGGTGAGGTTCTTTTCATTATGATTTTTACCCCTTATATACCCATTTTACTTTGTCTTTTCACTGTTTTTTTTTATCTATAAGGACCATGTTATAGAAATATTTAAATAAGCTTGTTTTCCTCTTTTTCACTCTTTCAAGTATCTGCATTTCTCTTTTCAGCTTATTTACCCCTTTGCTTTAAAAGACTCTGCCCCCCCCCCCAGAGATAACTTAAATTTTCCCACTGTTTACTAATCTTTAAGTGCCAACTTTTGACTTTTCAGCTTACTTACGTCCCGTTAGTTTTAAAGACTCTAAATAAGCCAGCCCTTCAACATAATGAAGCCTATTTTTTCACCATATTCTTATCAGCTTATATTCTCTGCCTACTTATGGCTTTTTATTCTTTTAAGTGTCCCCCTCATAAATAACTAAATAAATTTGTCTATCAGCTTTTCAAAAGCCTACTCGTTAGTTTTTGGAGGGGGTCATCTGTGTCCCCCTGTTAACCTTATTCATACCTAAATTTATGTTTTCTAGACTTGCTAACTTTTCACTCCTTTCTAAATTCCTTTATAAGCGCTTACTCTTACCTTTCCAGGTTACATGGTACATAAGACATAATCATC